>NC_045956.1:133215757-133515757 GCF_010909765.2 Amblyraja radiata
CTCTCTCTCTCTCTTTCTCTCTTTCTCTCCTCTCTTCCCCTCTCCCTCCCCCCCCCCCCCCCCTTCACAAATGTGGGTCAGTGCATGAAACCCAGTCAGATTATTTGATCTGCGTGCGGGGACCTCAAAACTGAAGCACAATACTGATGTGGTTCCACCATAAAATTTGTTAGACACAGTGGGAAAACTGGGTTTCTTACTGAAATCCACCTCAACAGTCCAGCCTCCCAATCAACACAGAGAAGAGTTTTTCCAAAGTTTAATTTTGAAGTTAAAATTCTTAATATCAGTTTTGTAACAAGAATAAGCCTGTTGATACCTATGTCACACTTTCACTGCCAAACATTTAAAATGTTAATATCACTTCTCCTTTTTAATCAGAGCATTTTCAACAAAAGAAACACTATAAGAATCCAACAGGTCAAAGATCTGTGGACGCTTCTGTAGAAGTAGGGTCTCAACACGAAATGTCAACACACATCTTTTGCCTCCACAAGTGCTGTTTGATGCACTGAATTCGTACATTATTTTGTTTTTCTTTCCATATTCTAGCATGTTCAGTCTCTTTTATGTTCACTATGACTATTAATCCAGTCCCTTCACTTATCAATTATTTAGCTTTCTCACATTCATTGTTTCAATAGCTACAATATGTTATAGTATAATAACACATCAGTTATATTAATGGGTGAATAATCCAGTATCCTAATGTGTGGAATCATGAGTACCATGCTAGCTAAGAAATATAAGTTTAAATTGAGCAAACAAATCATAAGTAAAAATATTATTTAATTAAAGGCAACCATAATACTCCCACCTGATTACAAAACTTAATTATTTATTAATCATCTTTCAAGAAATAAATCTGTAGTCCTCACCATTCAGTGAGTAGGTCAAGAGTTATTTGATGGCTGATTGACAATAGTCCTGACAGCAACACATACAATGACTGAATAACGCTATAAAAAACAAAAAATATATATCCTAATTGACTGCAAACCAATACTGTGTATGTTTTCTTTTTAGCTCTGGATGCACTGATGATTTACAATGAGACAACTGCCTCACAGTTGCATCAAAAGGCCATTTCTAAAAATATCCAAACATTAGCTTAAGAAGAGCAATAGGGGTGAATAAGGAAATTATAGACTTGAGCCTTACATCAGTGGTAGGAAAATTATTGGAGAAGATTCTGAAGGATGGGACTATTCGCAATTGGAAAAGCATATACCGACTAGAGAATGGGTTAATTAGGGATAGTCAGCATGGCTCAGAGCATGGGAAGTCATGTCTTACAAACTTGAGACAACGGAGTATAGTGGCTGGAAATAGGTAAATAGGGGTGTTCTGGGAGGATCGGTACTGAGACTTCTGTTGTAATATATTACTTTGGACAAAAACGTAGGTGGACTGATTAGTAAGTTTTAGTGGAAGTAGACACAATAGCAATGTTTAAATAGCATTTAGACCAACACATGAACAGGTAGGGAATGTGCAGATAAATTAGCATAATGTTCAAATCAGGCATGTGGGACAAAGGGCCTGTTCCCTTGCAGTTGTATATTCACTGTACCTTCAATCAGAATTACTTCAATCTCTGACACTAGGCAATGTTGCAGTATTCATACACAGTCAATAAGGACCTCCAGGTTTCTTTCATTTTCCGTACAATGCTCAATCTGTAGATAATGCCTTATCATGCCAGTTTATGAAACAGAATTGCTTTTATTGTATTGTACATTATTAAAGTGGCTTTGCTTACTGATTAAGTACTGGAGTGTATGAATTCTTATCCTCTTCAATAATGGAGACGATAAGAGTGATGAGCTTCGGCCAGAAATCCAAATTTTTAATACTGGGTCCCTGCTCCTCAGGAGGTAGCTCTTGCTTTTTGTTCTGTGAAAGAGGTGTAAACAACACTTAAAGCATTGAATATCTGTTAAAAATTGTGTTTTATATGATGCCATAGAAATGTTTAACTGAAACCTGCCAACTAGTGCACCAGAATACAAAAACAAAATGCTATCTATTTATTGCATTTACCTCTCTTCTCTCCTGTAATTCTGCAGTCATTCCCTATATAAATGGCCAATCTTCAAAAGCTAAGATAATATAGTATTAATAGTTTATACCACAGTTGAACACACTGTGACCATTTCTGTAGTGATTTATTACCAAGGACATAAACACTGGATTGAATACAAATATATTGGGAACAATCTTTACAGATTTTTTTAAACCATTCTGAACTAATTGCAATTTGCACAGAGAAAGCTTGATCAGCTTAAAACATACTATAAAATGTACCTCTACAGTGTAAAAACTGAAAGTTATTATTCGATGCGTCACCAATCTAATATTGTCAAGGGAATTAAAAACATCAAGTCAAAATTACACTGCATCATTATTCCTTTCCATTTGCTGAGAATAATGATGTGGACAGTTTGGTTAGATCAAAATTGAACAAAGTGCAGAGTTACATGTTTAACTTGCAAGGAAAGATTTATAGGCTTCTGATTGTTTCTCAGTGAAGCACTTTGGGATGTTTAATGGATTAAAGTTGCTACAGATAAAAAGAGTAGATATAATTACATCTAGAGTTAAATTAAAGTAGAATATTAATGAAGTATTCAAAAAGGTCAATTCAGCATATATGGAAATCAGCAATTGATGTTTAAATGGCTTTTCAATGAAAAGTTTTAAATTTATTGGGTATATTCTGTAATTAAGTCAGTGCTCTTCTTTTAGGCAGGAAATGCGCATTCAGCCAGTAAATCATTTTATTTCCTGCTATATCTAACAAGCTATCGTGAGGGACCCTGCTGCTAACATATTCTTCACTGATTAATTTGGGTCCCTGATACCTCAGCCATGTGCTTTGCCATCTGCTTTGCTAACTGAAGCAAAGACTTTCATCACTTGCTTAGGAATCTCTATTTTTTAAGTTTCCCAACTTGCCTTCACAGTTACAACGTGTAGCAGCACATTTTCCACAGTGGGAGAGTCACAAACGAGGACACATAGCTACCAAATAAGGAACAGGTTAATTAAAACTGAGGTGCAAAGAAATGTCTTCTCTCTGAGGTTTAGGTTTAGGGTTATTATTGTCACGTAAAGAGATACAGTGAACAACTTTGTTTTGTGTGCTCCCCAATCAGATCAGATATAAGGTACATAAAAAGGATCAACTCAAACACAAGAACAATAGATAAAGCAAAGAGGAAGATACAGCATAAGAGTGCAGAATATAGTTCTCAGCATTGTAGCGCATCAGTTTCAGCGGCATCAATATCAGTTTGATGTTGTAGACGTCCAACATCACAATGGGAAGAGGTGAATCAGACAATACCCTAGCTTATGGAAGGATCACTCAAGAGCGTGATAACAGAGGGGAAAAGGCCTGTTCCCGAGTCTGGTGGTGTGCACTGAATGAATCTCTAGAAATGTCGGCCTCCAAGGATGATGGAGGCCAGATCATTAGATTTATTTAAAGAAAAGAGAAGATTTAAAGAGAAGTTAAGGCCAGCATGGGTTAGCCATGATTATTTTTGAATGACAGAATTGATGGGCCTGGTGGCCTATTCCTGCTCCTATTTTCTTGTGTTCTTGTACTTTCAATAAGATACGGGGAGATTAAAGCTGATAGCTTATCACTTACTGGATCAGTCTGATATTCGCGACTATACAATTCATGACAGTTGTTGAAAATGTATTCATAAGTTGAATTGAGGCAGGCTTTTACACAGTCCTTCACCACTTGACCAGCTCGAGGTGGGCTCTGCAATTCTTGCACCTAAACAAAAATAATTACAGATGTTTAACTTTTGTTGTCAATAAAAACTCCTGCTCCCACCATCTACAAAGCCACCAATCCTAATGCGTTATCAGTTGTAAATGCACAAAATACTATCCTGCAGCTCTCCAAGTGCAGAACATATCCAGGCCGGGGCAGAAATAAAAAGTCTTAATTAAACACACTTGTGCATCTTAGCACTGTAATTCTTAGAATACTTTGTGTAATTATGTAAAACCCATATTGGAATGAGGAACAATAGATAAAAAGATGATCATGATCTGGCAACAAAACAGGAGATGGAGGAGGGAGGAGAAAAATATGTGTTTAGTGACACAACACCCACACCACAGACACAGGCAATAAGTATATACAAAATGGAAGGTTTAGTACCCTGTGTGACTATCTAGTATTCAATATAATTATGGGTGATCTTTTGCCTGGACCTTGAGTCTGAAATAAAGTTTATTATTATTATTATTATCATTATTATTATAATTATTATTACTACCTCAGAATTACTTTCCTGAACTAATTTTGCCTCCCTTGATTCTCTTAATATCTAAATATTTATCAAACATTATTTTCTATATACTTAGCAAATACGCCTTCACCACCCTCCTTTCTGAACTTAAGGTGCAATGTCTGATTTTAAAACAGTGACTCCTGGTCTGAATTTAGTTCAGTTTAGTGTGAGTGTAGAGATACAGCATGAAAACACGTCTTTTGGCCCGTTCCCGTTCGCGGAGCTTGGAATCAGCCGCGGGACTGACTTACCATCACCTGGCGGGGTCACAACATCCGAAGCCTGCATCGCCTCGGCGCAGAGGGAGAATAAGGAGGGAAGAGACAAAGACTTTAAGATTTTTACCTTCCATCACAGTGAGGAGGTGCCTGGTGAACTCATTGTGGTGGATGTTAATTTGTGTTTATTGTGTGTTTTTGTCATTTTTATTATATGTATGGAACGAAATTTCGTTCAGACTGAAAGGTCTGAATGATAATAAAGGCTACTTTGACTTTGACTTATGGAGTCAATGCTGACCATTGATCACTTGTTCTATGTTATCCCACTTTCTCATCCACTGCCTACAGACTAGGGGAAATTTAAAGAGGCCAAATAATGTACAAACGCACACTTCTTGTGGGGCAAAACCTGAGCACCGGGAGGAAACCATCACGGCCACAGGGTGAACTGTACAAAGGCACCTGTCTCTAGCGCTGTGCAGCAGCAGTTCTACCAGCTGCACCACTGTGCAACCCATTTTCCCACAACAGGAAACATTCTCTCCCCATTCACCCTGTCAAGAGATCACAAGATCTTATGAGCTTCAATCAAGTTTCCTCTCAATGAAACCCTGATCAGGACTCTGACCAGCTGCCTTCTCTTTCCACCACCCCCATCTCAATCTCCCAGTTGACCTCATCTGGATATAGTACATTTTCCTTTGCAAACTCCATTGTGGAAGAAGGAAAAAATGTTATGCCAATTCAGCAACAGGCCTCTGATGGAATGTCACGATTGTTAGTCCATCTTGTTATCATCCTGAATAAAATGACGTGGGTTGAAAGGATATTGCTCAGTGCAAGTCACACAAGGGGAAAAAAGTGATGACGCAAGTAGGATGATAAAAGTGAGAGAGAAGGAAAAGAGTGGAGGAGGGAAGAGGGAGCAACATAGAGGGGGGGGGTGGAGGGGGGAGAGATTGATGGGAGAAAAGAGAGTGTGGATGGGAAGAAGAAATAATGGTGGGGGAAAGAGAGAGAGTGGTGGGGGAAAAGAGAGAATGGACAGGGACATTAGGGTAGAGGGGAAATGGGGGCAGGGGAAATGGGAGCAAAGGTGGAAATGGGGGCAGAGTGGGAAGTGGGACAGAGGGGGAAATGGCAATCAAAGGGGAAAGATGAGAGGAGAAGGGGAAGAGGTGATTAGAGGAGGTAAAGTGGAGTGAAGAGGATAGAAGAGTGAATGGAAAGTGAATGTAGAGGATTGAGGAGGTAAAATGGAGTGAAGAGGAGAGAAGAGTAAAGAGGAGTGAGGTAGAAAAGAGACCATGAGGAAAAAGAGAGTGAAAGGGGTAAGATGGAAGCAGAAGTAAAGACTAAATATGTGGAAACCAGAAGCAAAAACGAGGGGCAAAGGAGAAAAATTATATATAAAATGTGCAGGCATAGAATGGAAAACAGCAGTATAGACTGATGAAGGGATCACTGTTGTGACAAGTTAGTAATCAACAATTAAAATTACTGTATCATCTCAAGCTTCTTCTGTAAGTGTAGTACAGTGCACCTTTTAAACTCAGTTATCTAATTAATATCCTTGGAAGTCTTTCTCTAGAGTATGAGCTCACTTTGGGATGAACGGCCACTGATGACAAAAGTCATGAAAATGAGAATGCGAAGCAAAACAATAACATGTTCAGCTAGCAGCTGGGAGCAAGGTGGGAGAATGGGTTGGGACCAACAACACCTTGGAGTAGTGCTGGCTCACAGACGTCAGAGCTGACACCACACTCGGCAAATAGCCAAAAATATAAGGAGCCAAGTTTGCATTTAACTACAGGCACCATAGATGGGAAGAAAGTCACAATGAGCTGTAGATTTAAGATCAATCCTGGATCTCCAAGGAAGAATTGTGATAGTTGGAAACACAGTTAAGCATGTGGCCAGGTCACACATAACAGAAGCTCAACAGCAGTGAATTTGGGGGAGAAATAAAAGCCACAACAAAAAAAGTAACCCATGTTAATATTTGCATTTCCGATCCAGTTTTGGTTTGTGAGAGGCAAATTGATAGGTGACAAAAACTGCAGAGATGTAACCTTAAATGGAGGCAAAATAAAATGAGATGTTATGAAAATCACATGGAATTTTAATCTTAATTTCCTTATTTCTATATTTGAAATGGCCGGAATTTTCTCATTGTTTAAATGTCGCAATAGAGCAGCAAATAAAGGCAGTAGAAAATTTACCTTCATTCTGAAGAAGGTTATACTAGTCAGCAGATCAACTGTAGATTTCAGATCTTGCAACCGTTCAGGACTACTTGCGGGGAAATTATTCTGGCAAATAAAAAAAAACAGATTTTTTAAATTGCCATTTATCATCAACATCAGACGAAGACAAGCAAAACATGAATTTAAAATCTTTTTTTTTAAATGGACTGTTAAATTTGTAAATAATTTCTCACATCATTGAATATTCTAGCAGACAGGCCAACTCATTCCCCCACTCATCAACCCACAACAAGATTTTATCTTCTGTAAGCATTACTTGTACAGACACAGAATGTCAATATTAAGGATTCTCTGGTATTAAATACAGAATAGAATAAACATCAACTCATCATTCCTCAATGAGGAGTTTGAGATGATAGTGGTCTGACACAAAATATTTAAACCTGATGGCTACGAATTGACTCCCTTCTTAAATTTTATACCTATAACTGAAAACCTATAATCATAGAAAATTACAGCAAAGGAACAGACCCTTCAGCCCACGAGTTTGTGCTGAACATGATGTCAAGACAAATTAACTACTACAATAAGATATATTTGCTCTGAATTCAGGTGACCAGATGAATGCTGGTTCTTGGCCCATTTCTTTCTCGCCTGCCGTTCATCCCACTGTTTCCCCATATTGCTTGGAGAAAGTTGGCAGCAGACTTTGGTAATGATAGTAATGACTGCAAAGGTTAATTTCAGTTACAACAGCTTATCATTTTCACTGGGGTAGCTCATGTGTCCCTTTAAGTCACCAGCCGTTTCTTTAGATGTTGCTATATATTGCAACACCAGCAGGTGCCAAGGGGAGGGGTGAGGATCGGAGATCCAGTTCAAGAGACTGAAATCTTTTACTGATCATTTTCAGTGTATTCATGTAGCTAATTTAAGAAATATATGACAAAAACTTAGAATGGTGCTGACCATGTATTAGAGTATTTAACATTTATTAATAAATGCTTTTGTACAATATTCGATAGGAAAAGGAAGGCAAATGCAATGTTAGCATTTATTTCGAGAGAACTAGAGTGAAAAAGTAGTGATGTAACGGGCTTGTCCCACTTGGGTGTCATTTGCGTGTCATGCAGGTGGCGCGCAAAGATTTTGTGAATCCCAAAATCATGGGGCGACCGCGCGTCACTGCCTACGTCACCACGCTTCAGCACGCGTCTTGCGTCGTGATGCGTAAATTATGTTGCGTAAATGACGTGAAAATGACACCCAAGTGGGACAGGCCCTTAATGCTGTGGCTTTATAAGGCACTGATCAGACCGCATTTGAGGTATGTGAGCAGTTTTGGGCCTCTTATCTGATGAAGCGTGTGCTGACATTGGAGAGGGTCTAGAGGAGGTTTATGAGAATGATCCCAGGGATGATTGGGTTAACATATGATGAGCGTTTGATGGCACTGGGTCTGTACGCACTGGGGTTGAGGAGGATGATGGAGACCTCATTGAAACTTCTGAATCATAAAAGGCCTAGATAGAATGGATGCGGAGAGAATGTTTCTGCTCGTGAAAGAGTCTAGGACCAGAAGGCATAAAGGATGCACCTTTAGAAAATGAGGAGGAATTTCTGGTATTTGATTCTTCAGAAATAAAGAATGATGGTTTGGCAACCAGCTCGCCCGGTTTTGTTCCCTTTATCCCCTTTAAACTCACTGAAGTTCAGTTTCTAGTGCTCAGCTTTAAAACACGAATTTAAATAATTCCACTTAAATTAAAATAATTAGATAATGTTTCGTAGCATTCTAAAATTAAACATGTTCCGTTTCCCATGCTCCTTAAAAGGTAACTGTGGGAATGGTTCCAATACTCTCCGTTTACACTAACAAAATATTGGCATTTAAATCACCTCCTGTCAACTCATGTGATCAACTGCAAGGAAATAACAATATGATAAAAATAAACTTCCTGAATGAAACATTTAGGCTCCGATTGTTTGGGGTGCACATAATGTCGGGTATGTATTGAGGCACTGCCAGTTGATCAACAAAGAGTTGGAAAGGTCCTATGCCATAACAATGATAACAAAAGCAGCGTGAAAATATAAGATGAACTATTATGGAATCTTAACTCAACTTATTTATCTTTCAATAGGACATAGGAAATGATGGTGAAAATTAGAAAACAATGACACATGCTTGTTGAGGCTTTGGCCCAATCTACAGTTACAGTCATGAAAAAGCCATGAAATCATTTAGAAAAAGTATTTTACAGTTGTACACTTACCCTATACATGGAAAGATCAATGCGAAGTGAATTGTGCAGTTGATCAAGCAGTTTCACAAACCTCTCTTTCTAATTTATTAAAAGAAAATAGAAAAAAAATTAGAATTTCAAAGTAAAGCATTGCTGGCAAAAACCACTGGCATAATCTTGACAGACATCAAGAATATTCTTGTTATTAATCAGTATGTGGTGGTACCATTATTATTATTTTTCTTTTAATCACAGCACAGTGTGTGAATGCTTTCTTTGAATTGGTTTCACATCTAATTTGAGCAATGACAGCATTCCAGACCTTCTAAGCAACAGACCATTAAGATTGCTAAATGTCAAATAATGAATCAACAGCATATTGTGAAATATACTATTTTATGTAACGTGATGCACTAAGCATAGAAGAGGTCCTTCAGTACACAATGTCTGTGCTGAACATGCTACCAAGGTCAACTAATCTCATCTCATATGTGATCCTTATTGTTCAATTTTTTGCATATTCATGTGTGTTTCGAAAAGCTTCTTAAATACCACTATCATACCGACCTCCACCATCACCCGTGACAGCCCATTCCAGTCCACCGCCACCCTCTGTGTAAAAAACTTGTCCCGCACAGGTCCTTTAAAATTTGCCCCTTTCTCCTTAAAGCTATGCACGCTAATCTTTCATATTACCACCTGGGAAAAGGTTCTGTCCAGCCTTTCTATGTCTCTCATAACTTTATAAACTTTTAACAGGAAGGAAAAATAAGTTATGTGCCAAAAGTAGTGACGATATCAATTTATGCAATTATATTATTCTGAAGGTTACAACAATGAAAATACACAAACATAAATACTTAATTAATACATCAACAGCAAACAAGAAAACTTAAATGGCACATTGTCGCTGAAGTTCAACAGAGAACGTTCTTAAATGACTGTGACAGAGAAGCTCTGTGCAAAGCAGGAGAGAAACAAATAGCTGGGCAAGCTGTATGGCTCTCATTGACCATTCGAGAAGCATCCTGAATATGACCACCTAGCTCCATGGAAAATTAAACTTGGGGAGAGAGAGCGTAATTGCAAGTAAAATAATATATGAAACTGCACAACATAACACCAATATTTAAGACAAATTTAGGTATGAACATACCCCAAAGTTTGAAGCAGCGAAGCGATCAGAGGCAGATACATTGGTAGAGGCAGTAGTATGTGCATAGTATGCATTGATATTAGCTAACAAGGTGCTCATTACGGCTGGCACTCCTGGACACATGTATTTAGAAGATAAACAAGCAAAATGCCTGGAACAGCAAAAGCTTACAGTTAGATATTAGATACAAATTAAAATCGCATACATTTAAGAGTAGAAAAGTTGAGTTGATTTTGCTCCATTTTTCAAGTAGCAATTAGATCTAATTTTGCAAAATCCAAGGTAAAAAAAAAAAATCCCAAATGCAAACTTTTATGTAAAACAAATATTAAAAATAACAATAGACCCACTTCCACAGGCCTTAATTCTAATGGAAGATATCCATGTAATGACATTTTTACCCCCAAAAGATATGCTTATTCAAGATTACCAGCATATATTGTTTCCTATATTACTGTTTACTTTGACATTTGTTCTTTTCTTGGTACTTCAGTTTAAAGAATCCACCTTGCGGTTCTTTTAATTTTCTAATTCAGTGAAGGAATATGGGCTTAGCAGGGTGAGCCTGTATTTCATAGTCCATGACTAATTAACCCTGAAGGTGTTGGTGAGCTGCCGTCATGAACACTGCAGTCCTTGAGGTAAAGGTACATCCACAATACTACTCGGGAGGGAATTCCTGGATTTTGACGGAGTGGGGTGAAGGGACATTGATATATTTCCAAGTCAGGATGGCGTATGGCTTTGAGGGCAACTTCCAGCTGGTGATGTTCCCATGTTTTAGTTGCCCTTGTCCTTCCAGCTGGTAGAGGCATGGATTACAGGTTAAAGATACTGCCTAATATATTTGGTGAGACAATAGACAATAGGTGCAGGAGTAGGCCACTCGGCCCTTCGAGCCAGCACAGCCATTCAATGTGATCATGGCTGATCATCCCCAATCAGTATCCCGTTCCTGCCTTCTCACCATATCCCCTGACTTCACTATCTTTTAGAGCCCTATCTATATTTGGTGAGACAATAGACAATAGGTGCAGGAGTAGGCCATTCGGCCCTTCGAGCCAGCACCGCCATTCAATGTGATTATGGCTGATCATCCACAATGCAGTGTATCCTGCAGATGTACAAACTGTTGCCATTTTGCATTGGTGGCAAATGGGATGCCTATCAATCTGCTGCTATGCCCAGATGTGTGATGTCAAGCTTCTTGTGTGGTATGAACCTGCACCTATCCAGGCAAATAGAAGGTAACCTCTCTCACTCATAATTTTAACCTTGTAGATGGATGGTGGACAGGCTTTGGGTAGTTAGGAGGCGAGTCACTTGCTCCTTTATTCCTAACCTCTGACCTGCTCTTGTATTCACATTGCTTATATAGCTACTCAATATGTGGGCTTTTTTTAGGTCAATGAATAACTACACAAATACATTACATACACAAACATGGATACTACTGGAAACTATAACATTCAATTCAAGGGATTTGTTTATTTTTTTCATTTCAATTACGCCAAAATAATAAGGATGACTTTAACCTTACCAATCTTTTGAAAGTCAGCTGAAGAGGAGTTAAAATTGTCCCAAAAATGTAGCTGTTGACATATTTAACCATTCTCACCACTTTCAATTCAAAAGCATTTGAGTTGGAGATACAAGTTTTGGCCAAAGAGCGAAAAGGTTAAATGCTTTTTAATATATAAAAGATATATAATGGAATCCTGGATTAGGTTATAGCTTATATTTTGTCTTAAGCAGGCCTTTTCCAGTGGATTGATAAGAGAGATACAAGCCCGGGCTTGCCTCAGGTTGCTGTGTATTGAGACAATGACCGATGCCTTTGAAACGTGTCTACCAATTGGTGGGAGAGTAGCCTAGACTTGTCTCAGTGATGTATATTAAGACAATGACAATGAGCTTGTCTTGCCTTGAAAGTACTTGTTAAGGTACTTTGGATCTGTCTTCACTAAGGAAAATACAAACAATCTCCCAGAAGTACTGGAGGACAGAGCATCTAAGGAGGTCGCGGAACTGAAATAAATTTTCATTCGGCGGGAAATAATATTGGGTAGGCAAATGGGACTGAAGGATGATAAATCCCCTGGACCTGATGGACTGCATCCCAGGGTCCTCAGTGAGGTGGCTCTAGAAATAATGGACGCATTGGTGATCATTTTCCAATGTTCAATAGATTCAGGATCAGCTCCTGTGGATTGGAGGATAGCTAATGTTATCCCACTTTTCAAGAAAGGAGCGAGAGAGAAACCGGGGAATTACAGACCAGTTAGCCTGACTTTGGTGGTGGGAAAGATGCTGGTCAATTATTAAAGAGGTAATAATGGGGCATTTGGATAGCAGTAAAAGGATTAGTCCAAAGGAAAATCATGCTCGACTAATCTTCTGGAATTTTTTGAGGATGTGACAAGTAAAATGGATGAAGGGGAGCCAGTAGATGTAGTGTATCTAGACTTTCAGAAAGCCTTTGATAAGGTCCCGCACGGGAGACTGGTGACTAAAATTAGAGCACATGCTATTGGGGGTAGGGTGTTGACATGGATAGAAAATTAGTTGGCAGACAGGAAGCAAAGAGTAAGAGTGAACGGGTCCTTTTCAGAATGGCAGGCAGTGGCGAGTGGAGTGCCGCAAGGCTCGGTGTTGGGGCCGCAACTGTTTACCATATATATTAATGATTTGGAAGAGGGAATTAGGAGCAACACTAGCAAGTTTGCAGATGACACAAAGCTGGGTGGCAGTGTGAACTGTGAAGAGGATGTTAGGAGGTTGCAGGCTGACCTGGACAGGTTGAGTGAGTGGGCAGATGCGTGGCAGATACAGGATAATATAGATGAATGTGAGGTTATCCACTTTGATGGCAAAAACAAGGGGGCAGATTATTATCTCAATGGGGTTACGTTAGGTAAGAGGGAGGGAGGTACAGCGAGACCTGGGTGTCCTTGTACACCGGTCACTGAAGGTTGGCGTGCAGGTACAGCAGGCAGTGAAGAAAGCTAATGGAATGTTGGCCTTCATAGCAAGAGGATTTCAGTACAGGAGTAGAGAGGTTCTTCTGCAGTTGTATAGGGCTCTGGTAAGACAACATCTGGAGTATTGCGTACAGTTTTGGTCTCCTAATTTGTGTAAGGACATCCTTGTGATTGAGGCAGTGCAGCGTGGGTTCACGAGATTGATCCCTGGGATGGCGGGACTGTCATATGAGGAAAGATTGAAAAGACTAGGCTTGTATTCACTGGAGTTTAGAAGGATGAGGGGAATTATAGAAACATATAAAATTATAAAAGGACTGGACAAGCTAGATGCAGGAAAAATGTTCCCAATGTTGGGCGTCCAGAAACAGGGGCCACGGTCTTAGAATAAAGGGGAGGCCATTTAAGACTGAGGTGAGAAAAAACATTTTCACCCAGAGAGTTGTGAATTTATGGAATTCCCTGCCACAGACGGCAGTGGAGGCCAAATCACTGGATGGATTTAAGAGAGTTAGAGAGAGCTCTAGGGGCTAGTGGAATCAAGGGATATGGGGAGAAGGCAGGCACGAGTTATTGATTGGGGACGATCAGCCATGATCACAATGAATGGTGGTGAAATGCCTCCTCCTGCACCTATTTTCTAAGATGCCTTTGAAATGTGTCTGCTAATTGACAAGACAAGCTCAGACGCATCCTGTGGTAATGTGTATTGACTGCATCTCTGACCATGGCTAACATCTTTGGAATGTGACTGACAAACACACAGTATAAAACATCATGCAATTCTTTGTTCATTGAAGTGATGGCACGGGGGAAGTCAAGTGTCTGTGTTGCTTACTTGACTGGTGCATCCCCGTCACTTCCGCCAGCAGATGATCAGTAAAGCTTGAGTTGGTCTAACTAACCTTTTTTGAGAGTTGTCAGTTTATTACGAAGTGAACCTTATCAAGAGTGGTTTTGCAGAAGAGGAATGATGACGTTAAACAACATCGAATTGTGTAATGAATAGTCCAGAGCAATAAACTTTTACATTTGTGACCAATGATAGCAAGTAAGCAGCAATATTCTAAAATCCAGGGTTAATCTACCTAACATTGTCAAATTCACACTGTTTGCCATCTGTCTCAGTTCCTACCCGCCTTAATCTCAGTTCTCAGACTATCATGTCCTTGAAAATCCGTATGACAGTATGTGAATGTTAAATCACTAGTCTAATTTGAGCTGTGGTACATTATACTGCTGTATATTTCATTGTTTAATCATGAGTAGAAAAACGCAGGTTTTATTTCTCCTGTCAGTTGTTACAAGTTTCCAAAAATATTATTTTAAACTTACGTCATTGCCTGATAAATGGATTCTATTCCGTAACGCATTGCAAATTCATCCACTATTTCTTGTGCAGTTTCATCAAAGTAAACTTTCCACGCTTCATCTCCTTTAGCATCTGGTATTTTTACAACACCACTACTCTGCAGGTCTGTGAGACAATGGAAAAGGTTCTGCAAAAGAGAAATGATGACTGGTTTGGCATTAATCAACATTCAATTGTGTAATGAATAGTCCAAAGCAATAACCTTTTTACATTTGTTGATAGCAAGTCACTCCATTTGTTGATAGCAAGTCACTCCAACAGTCATGACACTGAGTGACTTTGAGATCATTAGGTTGCATTATCTTACCACAAACAGTTGAAGTGGTTCTCCAGGATATTCCCCTTTCATCATGTGGTACAAAAAAATAAATGACTCAGCAGTATGTAAAACAGTATGTAATTTAATCAGCTGTATTCTCTAATGCTGAGGCTTACTCTAATGGTGAGGCTTACTAAGTACCATTGGTAAATATGAGAACATATGAGAATTAGATCTGTAAGAAAGCTTTCACAGAATTTATTGTAGTTGAATCCAAATCCAACGCTTGACTGTAAAGACCTTGTTATCCTGAGAGTACCCAGTGATGGGTCTATTGTGACAATTCTTTCATATCTCCTGCAATATTCCAAAAGCAGCTCAGGGTGCATGTCATCTCAAATGCCAATGACAGAAAAAGTGCAATAACAGTGCAAGACCAATTGCAGGAAGTATCTGCCGTATAAATGTTTATCTGTATGTATTATATAGGAATAACTACCTAGACAATATAGACTAGACTATATAGGAATAACTACCTCAACATATGAGTTTTTTTTAATTTATTTTAAACCGTTTAAATTATTTATTTTTTAATTAAGCCATGGTGTTCCAACACCCCCCTTAGAATCCTTTCCTTCCTTCTCAATTACCAACTCCATAGCCATCTTTTAACATGAATTTGTCAAAAATTGAATGATCCACAATGTATTGCCCACATACAACAAAAGTTAAATACAACAAAGTCAAAGACTCATAGAAAATAGAACAGCACAGCATAGGAATAAGCCCTTCAGCCCCCAATGTCTGTGCCGAACATGGTGCCAAGCCAAACTCTTATCTGCCTGCATGTAATCCATGTCCCTTTATTCCCAGCATTTTCATGTCTCTTAAATGCCACTATAATATGTTCCTCCACCACCCCAATTGGCAATGTGTTCCAGGCAATTGGGGTGGTGGAGGAACATATTATAGTGGCATTTAAGAGACATGAAAAGCACCCACAACTTCTTTAAACTCTTCCTCTCTCAACTTAAAGCTTTGCCCTCTAGTATTTGATATTTCTATCCTGGGAAAAAGATTGTGACTGTGTACACTATCTATGCCTCTCGTAATATTATAGACTTCCATCAAGTCTCCCCTCAACCTCTGGCATTCCAGAGAAACCAATCCAATTCTATGCAACCCCTCCCTGTAGCTACTATCCCCAAATTCAGATGTCGTTCTGATAACGTTCTGATCCTCTCCACCCTTCCACAAAGCCTCACATCCTTCCTATATTGGGACGACCAAGTCTGCATGCAATACTCCAAATGAGGCCTAATCAAAAAACTATAAAGCTGTATCATGACTGCCTGACTCTTATACTCAATGCCCCAACCAATGATGGCATGCATATCAAATTCTCCACCAGTGTCAGCAAGACAAACAAGATTGTGAATGACTTCAAGAAGCGATTGATGGTGCTGAAATAGAGATGGCTGAAAGCTTTAGGTTCTTAGGAATAAATATCACTAGCAATTTGTCCTGGACCAGCCACATTGAAGCTATGGTCAAGAAAGCTCACCAATGCCACTACTTCGTTAAAGGTTCAGGAAGTTCGGTATGTCCACAACAACTTTCACCAACCTCTATAGACGCACGGTAGAAAACAATTTATCAGGGATACATCACAACATGGTTTTGGCATATCCAAGTCCACAAGAAATTGCAGTGTGATGGACATAGTGCAGAGAATCACGCAAACCAACCATTGGCTCCATCTAACCTTCACATTGCCTCGGCAAGGTCGCAGCATAATCAACGACCAGTCTCACCCCGTTCACTGCCCCCGTCTCCCATCAGGAAGAGGTTCAGAAGTTTGAAAACACACACCTCCAGATTCAGGGACAGTTTCTTCCCAGCTGTTAAAAGGCAACTGAACCATCCTCACTCCAGCTAGATTGTGGTCCTGACTTCCCCATTAACCTTATCCGAGACCTTTGAACTATCTTTAATTTGACTTTATCAGAAGTATATAGTCTTTTATTGACTGCACAGCACACAACAATGATTAACAATTGCTAATCATATATAGTTTTTATCTGACTGACAACAAAAGCTTTATATTGTACCTCAGGACACGTGACAATCATAAACTACACTAAATTTAAAAAAATATGCACTCTTTTCCACCATCTACTTGTGTTGCCACTTTCAGGGAGTCATTAACTTGGACCTCTAGATTCTTCTGTTCATCAGTGCTGTTAAAGGACTTGCCATTAACTGTATACTTTCCCTTTACATTTGACCTCCCACAGTGCAACACCTCACACTTGCACAAATTAAAATTCATCTGTTATTTTGCCGCCCATGTATATAGCGGTATCCCGCTGTATACTTTAACAGCCTTTAACATCCCCTGCAAAGTTGGCATCATCTGCAAATGTACTAACCAACTCATCTATGTTTATGCCCAAGTCATTTATATGTATCACAAACAACAGAGATCCCTGCAGAAATCCACTGGTCATAATCCTCCAGCCTGAATATCACCACAACCCCTCTGTCTTCTATCAGTAAGCCAGTTATAAATCCATATGACTATGTCAATGTTAATCCCATGCACCTTAATCTTCTGGATCAGCATAATATGTGGGACTTCATCAAGTGTTTTACTAAATTCCATGTAGATAATATCTACCACCCTACCCTCATTGAACACTGTAACCTTCTCAAAAAGTCAATCAAAGTTGTAATACACGTCCTGAGGCGTACAAAACCTTACTGGCTGTCCATAAGTAAACCATTCTCTTCGAAATGGGAGTAAATCTTATGCTGATAAATTCTCTCCAATAGCTTCCCTGTGACTGGCGAAAGATTAATTGGCCTAAAATTCCCTGGATTCTCTCCACTTCCCTTCTTAAATAAAGGACCAACATTAGCTAGTCTCAGTCCTCCAGCAACTCACCTATGGCTAGAGAAGATGGAAAAAATCTTCACCAAGGCTCCTCTCTTGCCTCTCTCAATAACCTGGGATAGATCTCCTCAGGTCATGGGGATTTAATCCACAAATTCCTTCCCTTATTCTTGGGAAGCTCCTACTTTCTCCATGGTTACCCTCTTGTTTCTACTGAAGGCATAAAGCTGTATTATTCACATTCGCCAGTGTGTTCCCATATCTCGTTAGATTCCATTCCTATCTTCTCAATTACCACCTCCATAGCCAGACTCACCAAACCTATTTCATGGCTCTTTTGACTGTTCAAACGCCTGCTTGAGTTCTTTCCTCTTGCTTTATATTCCCCAAAGGCCCGGTCAGATTTAGCTTGCACTTCATTTATCTTTTTGATTACATTTACAATCTCTTTGGTCATCTAAGGTTTCCTTACTTTGCCATCCTTTTTCCTCCATCTTTTTGCAATAACTCCCACACGTCAGATGTGGACTTACACAATAACAGCTGCTACCAATGTACCCTCCTGAGCTCCTGATTAACAACCTTATAATTTGCCTTACTGCAACTTAGTAAGATCCCGCAAGATCTAGACTTATCCCTATGCAAAACAATCTTAAAACTTATGGAGTTGTGATTGATATCCCCAAAATGATCTTCCACTAAAATACCAGACACCTGGCCAGGTTCATTTCCCATACGAGGTCTAGTATGGTTCCTTCACATTTTTGGACAATGCACATACTGTTTCAAGAAACTCTCTTGAATACTCCGAAAACATTCTGCCCCATCTTAACTTTGAGACTGACCAAGTCCCACTCAGTAATATGGGAAGTTAAAATCACCCTTTAAGACAACCCAGTTGCTTTGGCATATTTTGCTAATCTGTCTATATATCTGTTCCCCTATGATACACTCACATTAGAGTGTTTGCATCTTTGTTACCAATATCACTTCAGCCGACCAACCTTCCAGTATTTCCTGTTTAAGAAGGAACTGCAAATGCTGGAAAATCGAACTGAACTGAGACTGAAGAAGGGTTTCGGCCCGAAACGTTGCCTTTTTCCTTCGCTCCATAGATGCTGCTGCACCCGCTGAGTTTCTCCAGCTTTTTTGTGTACCTTCCAGTATTTCCTCCCAGTGCTGCTGTGTAAGTCACCCTGATTAGTACAGTAACTTCTGCACCATGCCCCCCCCACACACACACTCTCAATTACGTCTGAAATTAAAGTGCTTGCACCTTTCTTATTTATGCAGTCCTGCAGCACAGATAGACACCCTTCGGTCCAACTCATCCATGCTGACCAAGATGCCCCATTTACCCATGTTTGGTCCTTATCCCTCTGAACCTTTCCTATCCGGAGTAAATAGAAACACACAATTTCCAGGAACCCACATGCCCATACTTTGCGCATTATGACAAATTCCCAACCAGATACTTTTGACATTGAGGGGAAATACAATTTTCTCAAATAGAAATTGCTTTATGAATTTTATTGGCAAATCAAGTAAAGAATAAGAATGGACACATTTCCAACTGAAACTTCTAGAGACAAGAATAGTCCCACATCACGTAAAACATAGCCTAGAGCAGAATAAAAATCTCTTTCGCTCTATGTTCATATCAGAATAAATTGTTTTCAACAGGTAAAAAAGAATATCATTTCCGACACTTATCATTTTGGTTTCTCCCGTGAGGATGACAAATTTAGTGCACATATGAGCTGTGAACCTGTATTCATTAGTGAAGGGGTGGGCAAACATGGCGCACAAGAGACAAGGTCAGACAGGCACATATGCAATTTATATTTTCATCAATCCACGCTGGAGTTGAATTCAGACTCCAGATGCTCTGATGCACTTTGTGGTCATGTTTGACTTGGATAATTAGATATTGCCTTCAAAATGTCTTGCTGACTTGCTTCTCTTTTTCACATCACAAAAGAATGACATTATTTGAAGGATGCTATATTTCCTTAAAATGTACTATCAACAATAGAAACATAGAAACAAAGAAAATAGGTGCAGGAGGAGGCCATTGCCTGGTAGTGTATGTATAAATAACATACAGTACAATTAGTGCATCATTAAAGTTCATGTTCATAAAAAAATTAAACACAATGTAATAGCTTCAGTTCACTTGCTCGGTTGATAATGAAATAGTATTTCACTTGTAGTTGTAGTTAATTACGATGTATTACTGTATTTCAATGAGCATTCAGCTCTGCAATTACATTTACGACATGAATCACTTTAAACATTAGCATTTTGTGACAACCTTCGTCAATTTTTCAATCAGCTATATATTACGGAAAGGGAGGGGAGATACCCAGGTATTGAACTTACTTCATGAAGACAGGTATACTGAATGTGATAAGGAGCGACTTTCTCTTCACCTTTGATTTCAACACTGATCTGCAGTCGAATAGCACCTGAAACTGCAGATTTATCTGTTCTTTTCTCTAAAAATGGAATAAATTAACTCACATCATTTGTCATCCATGGACATTTATATCAATATGTCACCACAAGACAGGGTTCAACTTTAAAATCTCCAATTTCTGAAAAACACTAACAATGAAAATCTGTTTTATTTTTTCCATGCGCAGCTTGAAAGTAATTTAAAAGCTGACTTATCAGAGACTCTGATGAATAGTAATTAGTCATTTTGATCCGAAAGGAACTTAGCCCGATTTGGCAATGGAACAGTACAATTATCACGATACTGGTCAGCATTCAATTATTTACTCTCAAGAGGAAAATATCTGGGACAATATGCAGGAAATTGCCTATGTGTCATTTCCAGACAGTTTTTGTCGGGGCTCATTAAATCGCTGCAATTTGCTCACATAGTACTCTCACCTATTTGGATAATGATATGAACATTTCACAAAGGTCTGGCATAAAGAAACGTGGAATTCTGAATCATGAACATCCTCAAGCAATTGCTGTAACTTACAGTCTGATTGTTATCCCGGTTTGCAGGAACAATGTCAATAACTTGCCAACAACATTTAAAGACAGTATCATCTAATTGACAGACATCCGGTTTAGACTTTGGAAGGAGTAGGAGGGGGATCCACAGCCCCATTTATATCAGCGGGTCGATGGTTGAAAGGGTCAAGAACTTCAAATTCCTGGGCGTGCACATCTCTGAAGATCTTTCCTGGTCTGAGAACACTAATGCAATTATCAAAAAAGCTCATCAGCGCCTCTACTTCCTGAGAAGATTACGGAGAGTCGGATTGTCAAGGAAGACTCTCTCTAACTTCTACAGGTGCACAGTCGAGAGCATACTGACCGGTTGCATCGTGGCTTGGTTCGGCAATTTGAGCGCCCTGGAGAGGAAAAGACTACAAAGGGTAGTAAACACTGCCCAGTCCATCATCGGCTCTGACCTTCCTTCCATCGAGGGGATTTATCGTAGTCGCTGCCTCAAAAAGGCCGGCAGTATCATCAAAGACCCACACCATCCTGGCCACACACTCATCTCCCTGCTACCTTCAGGTAGAAGGTACAGGAGCCTGAAGACTGCAACAACCAGGTTCAGGAATAGCTACTTCCCCACAGCCATCAGGCTATTAAACCTGGCTCGGACAAAACTCTGATTATTAATAACCACTTTCTGTTATTTGCACTTTACCAGTGTATTTATTCATGTGTGTATATATTTATATCATGGTATATGGACACATTTATCTGTTTTGTAGTAAATGCCTACTATTTTCTGTGTGCTTAAGCAAAGCAAGAATTTCATTGTCCTATACAGGGACACATGACAATAAACTCACTTGAACTTGAACTTGAGATTCATATGTGGACAATAGATTTTTTTAAAGCGATTTAAGCCTTAGTAGAGTACATCCAATTCAAAACAACAACCACTTACATCCATACAGCATCTTTGACATAGTAAAAATCGCTTAATGGGCATTACTGAAGCATGACCAAACAACATTTAATGGTAAAGTTCAATGCAGAGGTATTATTTTGGAAAAAAGTTGATTTTAAGATATGGAAGTGAAAATAGGTGTCATATAGATTTGTGGTCATATAGATTTGTGGCTCAAAGGACATCCCCAATCTAAATGAAAATACTGTATGACAGTAAATAGCTTGGTCACACTGATGTCTGGGAGAAATTTTGCGAGTCCTTTATCGATGCACACCACTGAAAGTTATCAAAGCGTTAGAAGTGGGTAAAATGCAGTTTTCCTCCATTGTTGCTTGGTACAAATAGAGAATTATTTGAGCAAAAAAGTCTCAATAGCATAGATTATGAGAAATAGAATGAATTTCATTACAAAAGGATGGATCAAAGATTAAAATGGGATGGCTTCTTGAACAATCAAGAATGATGTAGTTTTGAAGAAGATTGACTGAGAAGATAGTTTTGAAGTAGATTTAGTAGAGGGGATGGGACACCTTTGGATAGGAAAATTGTCGTTGAGTTGACAGGATGTTAGATTTAATTTCAAGATTTGTGGTTGAGGAATAAAAATAAATTCAACAAGGAATAAAATGGATCAATATGATTTCTTTCGATTTCATTTCCAGGATCGCAGCATTGCTGAGCAAGACCAGCATTTATTGCCCTCTAAGAAAAAATCCTAAATTGCCCTCTAAGAAAAGATGACGGATCATTGTTGTCCTTCTGTTGATGGCGCCCCCACAGTGCAATTGGGGAGATTTACAGAAATTAGATCCAGCAATGCTGAACAAAGCCTAACACCCTTGTCATTCTTTGTGATAGAGGTTAGGGCTTGAAAGCTGCTTTCAAAGTAGACTTTCTGAGTAACTGCAGTGCATTTTGTAGAAGGTACACAATGCAGCTACTGTGTAGCAGTAACGGAAACAATGTATGTTAAAGCATGACGAGTAATACCAATCATGTAAGGTGTATTGAATTGGATGGTATCAAGCAAGAGCTATCAATGATGCATTCAAGCAGGCAAGTGGTGACTTTTTCATCACACCAATGTCTTGCACCTTGACGATGGTGGAAAGGCTCTGGGGGATTGGGAGAGTCACTGACTGTAAAATTGCAACGGTAAATCCCACTTAACAACATACATACAAGAAATATTTAAAAAAAGAGTGCATATCTATCTTTACATTCATCAGATCTATACATTTGGAACTGTTAGCAGATCCAATGTACAAGGTACCACTGCCATCCCAGATGGCCTCGTCGGACGATGCAAACTTCAAGTGTTTGGGAGGCTTTTTACACAGGGCTTAGTCCGTCAATATCTAGTAGCAAAGGACCTTTGACCACCACAAATCCTTTGTAATGGCTGCACCAAGATCCAATATTGCCCTTCGAAGTGAATCCATACAGTATTGGAAGTCCAATATATTTTAAGCATTCCAAAGTGTGTCTTTCACTACGTTAATGATCTTCCAGCAGCAGTTGATATTGGTCTCAGTTTGCATCTCTGTGAACAGTTCAGAGGGTCCTCTGTTACACAGCTGCTTTGGATGAACCTCGATAACCTCTTGCATTCTCCACCAAGAGGTGGGCCATTGTCTCATCGTCCTTGCTATTGTCATGGGGATAGTATGCACTGCAGATAAGATTCCAACTGTGAAGGAAGGCTTTGAGATGGAGGGGTCCTGTCACTGGCTGCTAAACAATGCCTTGGTGCTTGCTGGTGATGAGGCATTTTGCCATATGGCACTCTACACAGGGAACCATCCCATAGCATCCATCATGTCATTCTCCCGCAAGGCAGGATGTTCGGTGCTGACCACTGCCTAATTGGGATGTGGTCAAAGGTATTTTCCTGAAATAACATTTCCATGTAGGACAGGTTGTGCAGCAAGGTCCAACTGAATAGACCATTACGTATCAGTGGGCCCATGCTTCGTAAAACCAGACACTGGTAGAACCTCAGCATGTTGAGACACTTGGTGCTTGACTTGATGCAACCACACACAAAGGTGTCTGTTAGTGTTAATATTGGCCAAATTAGAGGTATTACAAAATGGAGGTCCTTTGCATTTGCAGGGCCTGCTTGTCCTCTTTCTGTGAAAAGTTGCAAGCTGTGAGCCGATTCCACAAAGTCTTGACCCTTGATTGATATTCAGGATAAGGTGAGGTCCAGATGTCCTTTCCTTTGTTAAAATTCATGAGGACCTTGCAGAGGAGCTCAGAGGTGTTGAAAATGCTTGGTCAGGATTGGTCAGATAGGGCAGAGTTGTACATACTGTTAACTATGTTGTAGAGTGTCTGTGTTGTTATCTTGTGATTGGTTAAAGTGTGAAGCCTTGTTCAGACTGTTTACAATTACCTGGGAAAATGTTTCTATACATGTGTAAACTATGTTAACTGAGTTCCTGCTAGAACTTTCTGCAGAAATAATGTAATGGGGTACTTTGGGATTGGGTTAGGGAACTGTCAATGACAGTATAATGTAATCGATATTTGTGATTGGTTTGTAGGGGCTGCCACCCCCATCTAGTTTCGTGTCACAGGGTCCGATGGCCTATAAAAGAGGAGACCCCACGAGGATCGGAGTCGATCTTCTGGATGGGCGCTTTGGACTGCGTGACCTTTTAGAGGTGTCTGCTTGCACGAGGCTGAAGGGCTTGAACAAGCAGAGACAAGGATCAGACCCGCGGTGGTTAGGTATTGTATAAGGAGTTTGTTATTGTTGGAAAGAATAAAGAATAGTTGATCCGGGGCTTGACTCAGTGTTTTACTGAACTAGACTAAGGGGGTAAGCTTTAGGAGCATAATTACATTAGGATGAGAACTCAGTCACTGCAAGATAACCAGATTTTGACTTCTTCTCATGGCCCAAGTATTTATGTGGCTGATCCATTTTGGTTCTGATTAATGGTGACCCCGAGGATGTTGATCATGGATGGCCTGGTAGTAGCACTGCCAACTGATGCACAGTAAGAGGTTGTCAGCCCATGTCTCAGTGTCATTGGGATTTTCCTGTATGCATACATGGATTATGTCATTTATTAGCTGAGGAGTTGCAAATGGAATTGACCATCAATGATTTGTGAGAGGGAAACAC
The DNA here is from genome assembly GCF_010909765.2 of Amblyraja radiata. Classification (NCBI taxonomy): domain Eukaryota; kingdom Metazoa; phylum Chordata; class Chondrichthyes; order Rajiformes; family Rajidae; genus Amblyraja; species Amblyraja radiata. Next base: position 133,240,485 of record NC_045956.1, read on the forward strand.
CAACTCTTTGGAGAACATGGACAGGTGATGTTTTGGGTTGGGACCCTTCTTTAGACATTATGAAGTGGGAGAAGGAAACTGGAAGCGAGGAGGGGCAGGATATATAGATATGGGGGTGGGGCAGCTGTTAAGCAGATGATTGGACAAAGGCCAGAGATGAAAAAAACAGAAGGTATTAAACAAAAGGATTGAAGAATTGCAAATTGTTAAAGCAAGAGAAAGGAATATAGGTGGAAGAGAAGGTTGAGGGGAAAATTAGGTGATGCCCACGTGGAATGTAAAGTGCTGCACCTCCAGTTTGCGTGTGGCGTCACGACTCAACCATGATGTTGCATCCAACCAAGACATTATGTATCACGTGTCCTCGGCAATATTAACCATATCCTTTCCCAATTTTAACACTGCTTGATTTCACCTCTGCTTCAGCAATTACTTTGGTAATTGGTTCTGTCTTCACCAAGGAAGACACAAACAATCTCCCAGATGTACTAAGGGACAGAGGACCTAGGGTGATGGAGGAACTGAAGGAAATTCAAATTAATCAGGAAATGGTGTTGGGTAGACTGATGGGACTGAAGGCTGATCAATCCCCAGGACCTGATGGTCTGCATCCCAGGGTACTCAAGGAGGTGGCTCTAGAAATCGTGGACGCATTGGTGATCATTTTCGCATGTTCTATAGATTCTGGATCAGTTCCTGTGGATTGGAGGGTAGCTAATGTTATCCCACTTTTCAAGAAAGGAGGGAGAGAGAAAGCAGGGAATTATAGACCAGTTAACCTGATATCGGTGGTGGAGAAGATGCTGGAGTTGATTATCAGATGTAATAACGGCACATTTGGATAGCAGTAACAGGATAGGTCCAAATCATCAAGGATTTACGAAGGGGAAATCATGCTTGACAAATCTTCTAGAATTTTATGAGGATGCAACAAGTAAAATGGACAAGCAAGAGCCAGTGGATGTAGTGTACCTGGACTTTCAGAAAGCCTTTGATAAGGTCCCACACAGGAGATACAGTGAATTTTAATCTGACCACCATTAAGGGCCAGGTTTTGAGTTGCTAACTCCCTAAGCTATTTAAATTCAGTTAATTTATAACTCTAAAATGTAAAAATCTAGCATCGGTATTGGTGACCATTAAACGTCAGATCTGTCATAAAATGTAGAGACACAAGAGACTATAAATGTTGGAATCTGGAGCAGGAAACAAGCTATAGAAGGAAATCAGCAGTTCAGGCAGCATCTGTCCTGTCCAGGTGAAGTATCTCGACATGAAACATCAACTGTTCATTTATTTCCACAGATGGTGCCGGACCCACCGAGATCCCCAAGGAACTCATATTTTGCTTTCATGAAATCTATCTTATTTACTACTGCCCTAATGAATGGAATTTTGTTCTCTTTACTCAGGATGTCTTTTATGTGACACCAGACACACAGCAAGATGAATCTTAAGAATAGCTGGGGTCGGCCATTCATCCCCTCATGCCTGTACAGTCAGTCACTCAATCGTTCAATAAGATTACAGTGGATCGTTTATCTCGGTGCCACTTTCTTGCACTAACCATTCATCCAATGATTCCCTTAGAATCTAAAATCTCTTAATCTTTGCATTGGATATACTCAAGCAGCAAGGGCCTACAGCCCTCTCACAAACAGAAATTCAAAGATTCGCTCCCATGGGTAAAGAAATGTTGTTTCATCTCTCACCTAAATGGCCGATTCCTTGTTTGGAGAAGGTGTCCTGCGCTTCTCAACATTACACCCTGTCAAGACTCAGAAGAATTTTGTTTGTTTCAATGAAATCACCTCTCATTCTTACACGCTCAGGAGAGTCGGTGCCCTGTCTGCTTAATCTCTCCTTATTATACAAACTAGTCCTTCCACTTTGAACCTTCTCGACATTTTCCCTCTGCAAACATATGTTTTTTAGGTAAGGAGAACAGACCAGCTCATAATATTCCAGCTGTGATTTCAGCAATGCACGAAGAAGATATTTCTGCTCTTATCTTCAAATTCGCTTTCAATAAAGATTAAAATCCATTTTACCTTCCTATTTGCTTACTGTATCCTTCTATTAATTTTCAGTGAGCATGTACATGGTCCCACTGGACACCAATGCCATTGAAACTGCTCTCTGAAATTTAGTGTAATCAAAGTGAATACATAAAAAAAATACTCAGAATAAAATCAGGCAGACAGATTTGGCAATATACAGGCAGCATGGAGGTGCCTATGAATGCTCAAAATTGATTCCTAACCTCATGAACTGGGCCATGTCAAACATTTATAGGGGAGCTTCCTCCTGATGGTCACCTGATGAATTAGCAGTCTCCCATGTTGAAAATCATTTGAGTGAAGCTGCATGAGAAGCAAAGGGGCAGAATATATCCTAAGTGGGGGACTTCAATGACCATCATCAAGAGTACCTCAACGGAACCACTGCTGCCCAAATTGGCCAAGTACTGAAGGACGCAGCTGCCAATTCTTTGCAGCTGCCAACAGCTGCTCTGTTTCAGGTGCAAAGAAAACCTACGTGAGAGAAAAGTCTCACCCTCACCTATCTATCTGTTGCAGATGCACGTGTCTATGTCAGCATTGCTAGGACTAACTATCCAAATAATGTGTGGAACATTTCCAAACTTCACATCGAGGCTACCCTTCATCATATTATGTGGCACCATCATCGTGTTAAGCGGAACAGACTCAGAACATATTTGCAGCTCCAAAATGGGCATCCACGAGCCTTTGTGGCCCCTCAGGAGGAAAAGAAGTGTACATTGTCACAGCATATGCTTCACTCTAAGTCACCATTAACCCAGAGGTTCAATCCTGGTTCCAGGAGGAATGCAGGAGGGCATATCAGGAGCATTAGCAGCCCACATGAAAATGAGATACCAACCTGACAAAGCTGCAACACATTCGCACTAAACAGCAAAAGTAGCAGCAATAGACAAGGCTAAGGCACCGCGCAAACAATAAAACAGATCATCAAAGATCATGAAGGATGGTGGGAATTAAATAGCTTAATACTAAAAGATAAATGTGAGAATAACTGCATCCTCAATGAAAATGGGGCCCTGGGTGTGAGTTCTGAAGGCAAGATTGAAGCATTTGCAACCAGGTTCAGCTAGAACTGCCAAGTGTATAAACCTTCTCGCTTCCCCCAGACATCTCAATCATCACAGAAGCCAATAGTCATCCATCTGATATTAAGAAAAGATAGTGTGTCCCCCCCCCCAACCCTCCCCCCCCCCAACCCTCCCCCCCCCCCCCCCCCACACACACACACACACGTTTTCCTTGAATCCATCTCCTAAGTTCTGAAAGGGATGGAGTTGCCAGGGATCTACTACTGAAAGATCCTCCAAAAGATTCATGCTTCAAAAGTATTCATTATAGCTGCAACACTGGAATCCAACCTATTTTTTGCAACTTTTATGAGACTTGAAGACAGACATTAAAAATACCATAATTGATTTTTCATTGTCCACACCAGCTGAACATATTGTTTTTTTTATGAGATCATCATGTACTTTCATTTTCTATCTGTGGCATGAATGTACATTTTGCACTGTACAACTGTTGCTTTGCAAGATGACAATAAAGGTTGATTGATTGATTGAACATTTGTGCCAACAAGGGCAGGAAGGTATTCTAATCTCTGGCTCTACACAGATAGGTGGCATTGGTCTTACTGTTTCTAGAGTTTATGCTTATCCTAGAAGGAACAATGATATTTAGAGAAAACATCTTACTACATTTAGTCACCCAATCTTTCTGACCATTTTTCACATTGCGACAGCATTCTAAAGGATGCTTCATTCTGCTCCACACCCTCACCATTTCACAGATGTCCTTCCACATCCTTTCCAGTTTAATATATTAATTTCATAATATTTCTGAAATGTATTGAAAAGGTTTCCATACCAACATTTAATAGTTAACATTGTTAGTAAGTCGGCATGTAATAATAAGTCACATTTACCAAATGACCCAAAACTACCTTTCACTCACCCAGATTATACCAGACATCCATTTCACCACTTAGTGTCCGAACCTCAATGATAGTTTGTCCCAAGAAATCATCAGATTCTCGTTTTAACCTCTGTTTTACACGTGATTTAATATCATCATCCTCATCCCATACTCTTACTTTGATTCGATCAGAGGAATTGTGACATTCACTATGAGAAAAAAGAAAATCGGTTTGGACAGACACCAAAGCACGGCACAAACAAAGTTCCTCAGTAGTTCAATAAGTATATTAAAGAAAAATTATTTGGAACCAACAGAAACAGTGTCAATGCACAGGTCCAACTGAGTGATTGGATACTCGTATAATATTCATATTTCATAATCACATCAATGGAGGCCATTCAGCCCATCAAATTTATGTTGACTTTCAGAGCAATTCCATTTCCAGACTTAGTTCCTGTAAGCTATTCTCCACGTGTCCATAAAAGTCAAGGGGCTGGTGATGGCGCCCAGCCTCCCAGCCAACCTTGATCCACTGTGGTTGGTTACCATCTCAACAGGTCCACAGCAGACACCATTTCCCTGGTCCTACACTCATCTCTGGAACACCTAAACAACAAGAACTCATATCCTACATTATACTCCTATTTATCTACTATTGCTCTGCAATCAACTTCAACACCATAATCCTATCCAAATTCATCCCTGTGCTCCATCTGGATGCACACTCATCTCTCCCACCCTCCCTCCCTCAGCCCCCGACCCCACCTATATTATTTCCTCTGGCTTCACTATTCACTACTTTTCTATCCTTATCTTCAAATTGCACATATGTTCAACCATCTGCCAATACAAAAAACCCTCACCTGTGTCCACCTATCACTTGCCAGGCTTTGTCCCGGTCCCACCTCTCTTCCAGCTCTCTTCTCTCCCATGAAAACCAGTCTGAAGGTCCCAACCCGAAACGTCGCCTATCCATGTTTTCCAGAGATGCTGCCTAACCCAGTACTTAGCGTCTGAACCTAATATTTGCCTCCACTTGCAAACACCCTAGCACCGAGCAGTTATAATTATATTTATCCCCGAGCTTGAGTGCTTTTAAACTAGACTTAGGGCATCCAAGTTCTCCAACTTTGACTTTAATGGATAAACAAATCCAATGTTAGGTTTAAAGGTAAACTGCACTATATAGGAATACATGTCACATTCTCCTTTGAGGCATTTGAAAAAAAGATCATAATTATTGTGTGTGATAGAAAAGTTAACAATGACTGTCAACATGCTACCATACAACGTGACAGTTATTACAACATGAAAACAGGCTGAGTGAATCATGCAAATTAAATGCACAGTACCAGGCAGCTATTTTTAAATGCAAAATGATCAAACCATCAACAGGCTCCTTTACGTCAAATTCTGAGCTGCAAGCTAAGTAAGAGGTGACAGAAAACAGAATTAGGATGAAATACAGAGGAAACAAATTTTGGGAATAAAACACCAGAAAAACTAAACTACACCAGGAAGAATATCCAACCTCCAAAGAATGATTAATGCCCCAAAGTTTTATGGCGGAACACTCCAATGGCACATTTCTTTACGGTCTTTTTTTTTTTTAAATACTGAGGTTTTTCCACCCTCATTCCTAAATAGTCTAGGATTGTGAAGATTGGATCTAGAATCCTCTGTCAGGGGAAACATCATCCTTGTTAACTTCCATTTAGTTCTTCTAACACTTGCTGACTATTGGAAGGTCTATTGTACAACCCCATAAAAGTGACCTCCCCTTTGCTATTCCTAAATTTGACCCATATAGCCTTATTAGGCAATCCCTCTCGACATCCTCCCAGATTACTGCCATGGTACTCTCCTTGATCGGCACTGCAACACCCCCCCCCCCCCCCACGTTATGCAACCCCCTCTGTCGCACCTGAAATTTCTAAATTGAGCTGCCTTCAACCACATTTCAATGATTACAATATCATAATCCCATGAGATGATCCATGCTTGCAGTTCATCCGTTTTATCTGCGAGGTTCTTGCAGTAAAGTAAACATAGTTAAGCCTATCAGCTCACTCTCTCAAGCTTCACATCCCATCTCTGCCTATTCTTCCCATTGAACTTGCCTATACTATTTTGTACATATGAATCAGCCTCCCCCAATGTTGTTCTGGGGGAGGCTGATTCCCTGCCTCGTTCGTTTAAACCTTCCCTAGTGATACCATGCCAGGATATTGATCCACATCCAATTCAGATACAACCTATCCTTCTTGTACAGGTCACCCTTCCCCTCGAGAGATCCCAATAATTCGAAGTAGGGTCTCGACCCAAAACGTCACCCATTTCTTCTCTCCAGAGATGCTGCCTGTCCCGCTGAGTTACTCCAGCATTTTGTGTCTACTGTGGGGCGAAAGTCCCGAAATGAAAGCGAGGAGCCAGGTGTTTCGGAAGGTATCTTTAATAATGTCCTTCTGGTCATCAGAGAAGTCCGCAAGAGGAAGATGGCACCCAAACCCTTGCCTTTTATCCCTCTAGCTAAGGGCCGCCTCTGGACTCAACCAATCTCGTGCCGAGGGATTTGATAGTTGGGATGGCCCGACCCTTGGGAGCCGCCACTGAACCCCCCCCCCCCAGAACCAGAGGCACGAAACGCACCGGCAGGGGTACAACCCGGTCAGACCGCGCACGGAGGAGCCGACTGAGGGGATGGCGGAGGCACAGGTGGACGGACAGGTGAAGGGACAGGCGGAGGGACCGGCGGAAGGACAGGTGGAGTGACAGGCGGAGGCAGCCGTGAAGGGGGGCGCCCTCGAGGCCGAGGTTGGGCAACCAGCACCAGCTGGTCAATGTCCAGATGTGCCGGCTTCAACCGGTCAATCGACACGGCCTCCGGCTGGCCCCCCATGTCCAACACAAAGGTCATCTGCCCGTGCTCCAGCACCCGGAACGGACCCTCGTACGGCCTCGAGTGGCGTCCGGTGGGCATCACAGCGCAGGAAAACGTATGGGCAATCCCGGAGGGCTGATGGCACGTGCGGGCGAAATGTCCCATGGTGGGACGTCGGGACGGGCGCGAGCTTGCCAAAGGCGCTTAAGGGTGGATGAGGGCATTCCCTGCTGCCCCGGCGCCGACGGCACGAACTCCCCGAGCACCGTGAGTGGCGACCCGTACACGAGCTCCATCTGAGGATGAGGCCAAGTCCTCCTTAGGAGCAGTCCGGATGCCCAGCATGACCCACAGCAACTCGTCCATCCAGTCTGGGCCGGAGAGTGCTGCCTTGAGCTGCCGGTGGAACCTCTCCACCAGGCCGTTAGCTTGCGGGTGATAGGCCGTGGTGTGGTGCAGCCCCACACCCACCAAGTGAGCCATGGCCGACCACAGCTCGGAGGTGAACTGTGGTCCCCGGTCCGAGGAGATGTGCGCCGCCACCCCAAAGCGAGTGATCCAGTGCGCGGCCAACGCACGAGCGCACGTAGCCGTTGACGTGTCGGCCAGTGGTATGTCCTCCGGCCACCGTGTGAAGCAGTCCCCCATCATGAGGAGGTGGGTGATGCCCCGGGACGGCGGGAGAGGCCCTACAATGTCCACGTGGAGATGGTCGAATCGTCGATGAGGTAGACCGAACTCCTGGGGAGGCGCCCAGACATGGCGCTGGATCTTCGCCGTCTGGCACGGAATGCAGGTGCGGGCCCAGTGGCCGACCTGCTTGCGCAGACCGTGCCACATGAACCGAGCGGACACTTGTGCCGTCGTCGCCCGGATGGATGGGTGAGCCAGCCCGTGGATAACGTTGAAAACCCTCCGGCGCCAGGCGGCAGAGACGATGGGGCGCGGCTGACTGGTCGACACATCGCACAGGATCATTGCCCCTCCAGGAACGAGAGGGACATCCTCGAGGTGAAGGCCGGAGATGGCAGTCCGGTAGGCGGACATCTCACCGTCCGTGAGTTGCGCCTCCGCCAGGGCAGAATAGTCAATTCCGGGCGCCACCTCGAACACGGCGTCGATGGCGGGGCGGGACAATGCATCGGCCACCCAGTTCTCTTTCCCCTCGACGTAGCGGATGGAGGTGGTGTATTCGGAAATGTCGCCAACTGCCGCTGCTGTCGTGCGGACCAGGGGTCGGAAACCTTCACCAGGGCGAATGTGAGCGGCTTGTGGTTTGTGTAGGCAATAAACGGGTGGCCCCCCAGGAGGTAACGGAGCACTGCCAGGTACAGAGCCAGGAGCTCGCGATCGAATGCGCTGTACTTAGTCTGAGTGCCGGCTGAAGAAGGCCAGGGGCCGCCAACCCCCGTCCGTCAGTTGTTCCAGCACGGCACCAACCGCCGACTCCGAGGCGTCCACCGTGAGAGCAGTCGGGGCATCTTCCCGCGGGTGCAGTACGGCCCGAGCAAGGGCCTCCTTCAAGCCGTCAAATGCTGCCACCGCGTTGGTCCACTCAACGTCCTTATGCCCACCCGCCAGAAGTTGATACAGTGGCCGCATGATGTGGGCTGCGGATGGCACAAAACGATGATAAAAAGCCACCATCCCGACAAACTCCTGCAGGCCGTGCACAGTGTATGGACAGGGAAACCGACGGATGGCGTTGACCCTGTCCGGCAGGGGAACTGCACCTTGCGAAGTCACGCGGTGGCCGAGGAAGTCGATGTCGGTTACCCCAAAATGGCACTTGGCGAGGTTGACAGCCAAGCCATGCTCGCTGAGCCGCTGTTAGAGCTGCCTGAGGTGGGCGCAGTGCTCCTGCCGCGAGCGGGTGGCCACCAGGATGTCATCGAGGTAGACAAAAACAAACTCGAGGCCGCGCCACACCCCGTCCATCAACCGTTGGCCTGCGCAGCGTTCTTAAGGCCGAACGGCATCTGCACAAATTCATACAGCCAGAACGGCATGATGATTGCCGTCTTGCGTACATCCTCCGGGTGGACCGGGATCTGGTTATAACCCCATAACAGATCCACTTTGGAGAATATACTCGCCCCGGCCAAATGTGCGGTGAAGTCCTGGATGTGGGGTATGGGGTATCGGTCTGCGGTTGTTGCGGCATTCAGCCGCCGTTAATCCCCGCAAGGTCGCCAGCCCCCGCCTGCCTTAGGGACCATGTGAAGTGGGGACGCCCATGGGCTGTTCGAAGGGCGGACGATCCCCAAGGACTCCATCGTGCGGAACTCCTGCCGTGCCAGATGTAGTTTATCCGGCGGCAGTCGGCGTGCTCGTGCGTGGAGAGGTGGGCTGGTGGTCTGTATGTAATGAATGACCCCGTGACTGGTGGTTGATGACCAAAACTGTGGGGTCAGGATATCCGGGAACACGGCCAAGACCCGAGCAAAGCAGGAATCCACAGACGACATCGGCTCCATCGTGGCGGTGTGGACCAAGCGCTGACTCCTGACGTCCACCAGGAGGGAATGCGCCCAGAGGAAGTTGGCCCCGAGCAACGGCTGGGAGACATCAGCAATGGTGAACCGCCACGAGAAATGACAGGAGCCGAACACGATCGGGACCATGCGAACCCCATACATGCGGATAGGGCTGCCATTCGCCGCGATGAGGACAGGCCCCCGCTTACCGGAACGAATGTCGGCCAGCGAAGGGGGCAGGACGCTCAGCTCCGCCCCGGTATTGATGAGGAAGCGGCTCCGGGAGCACCGATCCCAGGCGAAGAGGCGGTGAATCTGGCCGGCCGCCGTGGGGACTATTTTCAGTCAGCCCAGGCATTTCCCGGGAACGTGCACGGATGGCGGCATTGCCGTGCTGCAGCACCCCAGCGCTGGTGGTAATAGCACCAGCACCTCCTGCTGGTGGCGCTTGCAGCTTGCTGGTGCTGGCCTGCTGGCGCAGTACCCACCACGGCCGCGTGGGGGGCGATCTTACAGGCCTCCGGGATGCAGCTGTCACTCTGTCCACAGCTTCCCCGCCCCACCAGAGGAAATCGGAAGCTGCCGGAGTGAGGTCATCAGGGCGCGCCATCCACAAGCGTCGGCGCACCTACCGAGGGCACTGATGTCGGTGAAGGAGGCGTCCGTGAGCTGCAGACGGATGTAGGCTGGCAGCAGATGGAGGTAGGTGTACTCGAACATTAGGCACGGCGTGTGCCCATCCAGGAGTGCAACCATCTCGTTTAGGAAGCTTGATGGCCGCCAGTCGCATAGGCCCTCCATATGAAGGAGCCTGGCAGCACGCTCCATCCTGCTGAGCCCATAAATCTGGAGCAGGAGCTCCTTAAGGCCGAGGTATTTCTCGGTGTCCGGGGGGGCTGCGAGGAAGTCTGTGACCTCGCCGGCCGTGTCCTGGTCGAGGGCCCCCACCAGGTAGTAGAAACGGGTGTCATCTGCTGTAATGCCCCGCAGGCTGATTTAGGCCTCTGCCTGCTGAAACCAGATGTGCGGCGGGGCGGTTCAGAAGGTGGGTAACTTCACTGAGACCGCGTCGAGGGACAGGGCCGGGTCGGCCTTTGAGGTGGAAGGACGATAATGGAGCGTCAGGGGTTCACCAATGTGGGGCGAAAGTCCCGAAATGAAAGCGAGGAGCCAGGTTTCGGAAGGTACCCTTTATTATGTCCTTCTGGTCATCAGAGAAGTCTGCAAGAGGAAGATGGCACCCAAACCCTTGCCTTTTATCCCTCTAGCTAAGGGCCGCGTCTGGACTCAACCATTCCCGTGCCGAGGGGTTTGATAGTTGGGATAGCCCGACCCTTGGGTGCCGCCACACTACCTTCAATTAAAACAAACATCTGCAGTTCTTTCCGACACCAATAATTCAAAAGGTAGGCCATCCCTTCTGCAACAGCTCTTTAGCTCCACATTCATCTGTCGATCGCTGCCATTTCCCAGTTGAGACAATCAATCTGAAATCTTGTTGAACCCCCCACTGATCTGTTGAACTTCCAGAATGTTCTGTTTTTACTTCAGATTTACACAATCTGTAGCATTTTGCAGTTGCCTTATGTCAAAATGGGTTACTGCACTGACACATCCGAAACAATTATCTTAAATTAAACATAAATACGATATAGTGAACAATAGCAATCCTAAGATCAATTTATTTTTAAATTCATAAGCAGAAAACTTACAAATAAAATTTCTCTTCCCACACAGGATTTAGATTTCCATAAATAGTCTTTGTTCTCTTCTTGGTCTTGCCAACCTGAACAGTGACATAAGGGTCACTAGAGCCAGTTTTATCCTTTGCTTGAAGTCCCTGAGCGCACACCACTAGAAAGATATGAAAGCAAAGCTTTAATACTGTCTGAATAGATTCCCAATTTTTTTTACATTTCTAATGTTCTTTCAATTAAGAAATCAAAAGTCCAAACGTGCTATGTTGCAAGAGTTTCCAACGTTCTCCAATTTAATATTCGTATACCATCTGCTTATTATAAGATGGCTCAATATATTTTGATTCTGTAAATAAATTTCTGTAAAATGAAAAACTAAATTGGTAGGTGAAATGATTAGATTTTTTTTCAGAACAGTTGAATAACAACCAGAACATGTGGTTGTAGTTTAATCCCATAAAAACAAATGTGTATTATAGCAAAAAAATTAACTAAGAATGATAATTTCAGAATGCCTTTCAAGAATTAAATTCAAAATACATGAACAATACAAACTTATATTTATCCAGTTTCCTACCAGGTTCTCAGGATATTCTATGAATACCAGAAAAATAATTACTTTTGTGTAATGTCACGCTGTTTCAGAAAAAATGATAATTATTGAAAAGCTCAAGTTCAATTTCTGCTGCTACCAGAAGAAAGCCACATCTATTATAATTGAGGAAAATAAAGCAACCATTATTATAAACAAGATTCCATAAACAGCAAAAATATGACCCAGGTTTAATTCTGATAATGACAATGTGACGAAACGTGACAAAACCACCAACCAACCAACCAGGTTGCATAGTAATAATGCAGCTATGCATTATAATCATCATGCATGCCTCCATCTACCCAACCATGACTACATAATGCATATCATTTATAATGACTGCTGGTTGAGCAAGTAAAACATAAAACTATTAACGATGACCCAATTCAGAGAATGTGGAAAATAAGACTTTTTTCTAACTCTTTCATGCATCAAAAACTAGCACAAACCATGAGTTCACATTATTAAAACTTTGCCTACCTATTCAATGTATTGCTACCAGCCACGAACGCACTTTTAAAGGACTATAACAAATCTGGTCAGTGCTTGAGAACTTTGAAGGAAACCTCTTCCCACCTAACCTAAATATATCTTTAAGTTAACAGAATTGAACAGAAATGAATACAATAATCTGATTTGAACTGAGAATCAAATAGTTTCATTTTCACACAGCACTACGTAAACCACTCAATATTTTAAGAACAGATCAAATATCCCAAGAGCTCTGAGTAAGAAGCTTAGATGTGAGAAACATTTCAATGTCAATTGTCTAACGCTAAAACAAGTGTGCACCTCCTTAATATTTCTTTCAATAGCTGATGGTCTAGCAGCTATATTTAGAAAACAGCATTGTCAGGCTGACTAGTGTAATGTCAAAATATAGAAACAAAGAACTACAGATGCTGGTGTACAAAAAAAGACACAAAGTGCTAGAGTAGCTCGAAGATAGACACAAAGTGCTGGAGTAACTACGCGCGACAGGCAGCATCTCTGGATAGAAGAAATGGGTGAACTTTCAGGTCAAGACCTTCTTCAGAGGAGTAACTCATCGGCTCGGGTGACATTCCCGAAGAACCCAAAGTGCTGGAGTAAATCAGTGAATCAGGCAGCATCCCTATGCAATATCATGCTGTTTCAGATAAAGTGGTCATTACAGATAACCTCAAGTTCAATTTTTACTGCTGCGCAGAGGAAAGCCATACAACTGAGTTCAATAATCAGCCTTCATAGTAGAAATGTGCAATAGCAATATAACTCTTCCGGATATTGAGACTGGACTTAACAACCTTGGCTGCTCCAGTTATTCCAGAGGTTTAATGGTGGATTTCTCAAAGGCAGGAGGATTATTTAACCACAGTAGGGATGTATTGTGTTCAAAGGGTCACAGAGAACATCCAGGTCTATCCAACAAACAGCCGACAGGAGCTTGATCTGCTGGAATAAACATTACCCACAATGCTGACTATTGCTAAAAATAACAATCTCACAAATCTCAATCTTAAAAATTAACTCTTGTTCGTTACATTTGCAGCTCTTGCCTCCACCTCCACTCATTAGAGTCATAGAATCATAGAGTGATACAGTGTGGAAACAGGCCCTTCGGCCCAACTCGCCCACACCGGCCAACAATGTTTCAGCTAAACTTGCCTGTGCTTGGTCCATATTCTTCCAAACCTGTCCTATCCATGTACCTGCCTAACTGTTTCTTAAATGATGGGATAGTCCCTGCCTCAACTACCTCCTCTGGCAGCTTGTTCCATATACCCACCACCCTTTTTGTGAATAAGTTACCCCTTGGATTCCAATTAAATCTTTTCCATTTCACCTTGAACCAATGTCCTCTGGTCCTCGATTCCCCTACTCTGGGCAAAAGACCCGATCTGCCCGACCTATTCCTCTCTTGATTTTGTATATCTCCATAAGATCAGGGGCTGTCCCACTGCGGCGACTTAGTTGGCGAGTTCAGAAGAGTTTAGGAGAGTTTGAAAAAGTGTCATGTTGAAGAAGTCCTTTGACTATGTAGAAGACCTCCTTAGACTGTGTTGAAGACTAGCTTCGACTAGCTTCGGGAAAATTGCACACCGAATAGTGTAGAGTGAAGACGACCTCCTTCGATCTCCTTCGACCTCCCTTCCAGTATGTTGAAGGCTATCTACGACTATCTTCGACTACCTTCGACTACCCTCGATTACCTACGAATAACATGCCGACCTACTACGACCTACTTGGACTAAACCTACGAGTAAAAAAAATATCGATTTTTTTCCATGGCGACCTTTTGTTACTCGTGGGCATTTTTCAGCATGTTGAAAAATACGCTGCAACCTAGCTGAGGCCTCGAGTACGCTGGGTCAAAGACCTCCTAGGACCTCGTGTCGACCATGCTGCGAGTATGAGTCGAGGGCAAACTCTTCTAAACTCGCCAATTAGGTCGCCGCAGTGGGACAGCCCCTATCTCCCCTCATCCTCCTGCGCTCCATGGAATAGAGACCCAGCCTACTCAACCTCTCCCTGTAGCTCTAGTCCTGGCAACACCCTCTGGTCCTGGCAACATTCTTGTAAATCTTTTCAGAACCCTTTTAAGCTTGACAATATTTTTCCTATAACATTGTGCCCAGAACTGAACACAATATTCTAAATGCGGTCTCACCAAACTTACCTTCAGCGGCGCTGTAATTCTGCCACTGGCCGTGTGTGCGATTTTGGCGGGGTTAAAATGGGGGGGGGGGGGGGGGGGTTAAAACGGGGTTTTTTTCCCGACCTGGTCCTGAATTATATTTGTTGGAGTGCAAGATTTAGCTAAAGAATCGTTCCTACGGCCGTTCTGTGTGTTTTTAAAAAAAATTCACCCGACAAGTTAATCGCTGGAATGATTTTAAAAGCAGCTTCTGAAGCCATCAATGACGACAACTGCGACGGATTTTATGGAGGACCAGGTAAAAGAAAGTAGTTTATTTTTATGTATAAAAGTGTTTCTTAAGATGTATTTAATTCACATTTTAAGTTGCGAAACGGTGATTTTCCCCTCAAAGAACCGGCAGTGTATTTGCTGCAGATATGGGGGTATAAATTCACCGCACCCTCAACGTTCTAAATGGTCCTGTTCCAGAAAATCCCACTCGCAAGCTGATTTAAATGGCCATTAATTTACAGGTATTAAACATTAAATTCCTTCCATTTGGCCTATAAACCCATGACAATGAGATTTAAAAATTATGTTATATTCTGAATTCTTGTGTGAATGTTATTTGGACACTTAGGCTATTTAAAAATGTTAATCTATTCTTAAGAAATGGAAAGATGTTTAGATCTAGTAATTGAATTTTGTAATTAGCTACAATTAGGTAACTAACTAATGATATGCTTTAATTTCAAGTAATCTAAATAGGATTGTTTCATATTTGATTCAGAATGCTTCAATCTAGAATAACTGAAAATTTCTTTCAGTTCTCTTAAATTTTAAGAAAGTTATCGGCCTTTAAATGTTCTCGATCACAGCTTTTGTGTTAAGTCAATGAAAAAGCAATAGGGAACAAGATGCCAATTTCGGAGTATGAAAATGGCCATAACTTTTTAAATACTGAAGATATGAAAGTGAATTAGGTGTCAAATTAAACTTCTTTTTATGCTTTATCGTTATGCGTTATGCAACACCTCACATTTCTCTGTATAAAATTCCATCAACCATTCCTCCGCCCACCTGGCCAAACGATCCGGATCCTGCTGTAATCGTTCACAACCATCTTCACTATCTGCAAAACCACTCACTTTTGTATCATCAGCAAACTTGCTGATCTTGCCCTGTATGTTCTCATCCAAATCATTGATGTGAATGTCAAACAGTAACGGGCCCAGCACTGAACACTGAAGCACACCACTAATCACAGGCCTCCAGTCTGAGAAGCAACCTTCCACCATCACCCTCTGCTTCCTTCCATGAAGCCAATTTGCTATCCATTCAGCTATCTCTCCTTGGATCCAATGCAATCTAACCTTCCAGACCAGCCTACCATGGGGAACCTTGTAGAATGCCTTACTGAAGTCCATGTACACAATATCTGCAGCTCTGCCCCTATCAACTTTTCTGGTCAAATCTTCAAAAAAATCAATCAGATTTGTGAGACACGACCTCCCACGTGTCAGGGACAGGTTAATGGCAAAGTTAACTGCATCACTGTATAGAAGTGTCTTGAAGTACAGGTTCCCATCTCCCACAAAGTAGACAGCGAGTGGTAAAGAAGGCATATGTTCACCTTCATTGCTCGGCGTGTTGCGTGTAAGAGTCAGGAAGTCCTGATGCAGCTCTATGAGACTTTGGCTATGCCACATTTGGAGTACCGCATGCTGCTCTGGTAGCCCCATACAGGAAGGATGTGAGGCTTTGGAGAGAGTACTGAGCCGGTTTACCAGCATGCTGCTGGATTAAGTGGATTAGCTACACTGAGCGGTTCATCAAATTTGGATTGTTTTCTCTGGAACGCCAAAGGTTGAGGGGAGAGTTGATAGAAGTATGTAAAATTCTGAGGCACAGTGTAAACAGTCAGAATGTTTTTCTCAGAGTGGATAAGCCAAAGACTACAGGGCATAGCTTTCAGCTAAAAGGGACAGCGTTTTTTTACACAAATGGTGATGGGTGTCTGGACACTCTGTCGGAGATGATGGTGGAGGCAGATACAATAGTGTCACTTATGAAGCTTTTAGATAGGCATATGAATATGCAGCAAATGAAGGGATATGGATCACATGCAGGCAGATTAGATTAGTTGGTGCTGGCATCATGCTCGGCATAGACTTTGTCGGCTGAATGGCTTGCACTTTTTTATGTTTTATTTTATGTTCTTTGTTGGTCCGGAATATGAAGAGAGCAAATAACAGTTAAGATCTAGCTGTAGCAGAGGATCCTGTAGATGTCGGGAAGAAGTACACTGATGAAAATGAGTCAGGAATAAAGAACTTCATCTGTAGGTTAATTAGCTTCTGTAGATTATCCCCAGCGAGTGGGATAGAGCTAGCGTACAGGTGATCGCTGGTCAGACTCAGTGGACCGAAGGGATTGCTTCCACGCTGCATCTCTAAACTAAACTGAAAATTATGTACACGCTATCTGGGGTTTGTGACCATCCACATAAGCATTTCTTCCCTGCATCAGGTATAAGTGACTTATGGCTAATAGCTCTAACATCTTGCTGCCCTAGAGAGGCAACCAGACAGCCTCAGCAAAGAGGCCACATTTGAAATCTACACTGAAGAGGGCAGGGAAGTAAAGATGAAACTCATCAGTTATTATGTTTTTAAAGTGACCAGCATGGGAACATTTCTATTAATCATAATATCTATTATCAGGGATTATATCAGGGAATTAAATTTAAACCTTCCGAATCTTCTAGATTTTCTTGCCCCTATTTGACATCACTTAAAAACTGCAACATATATTAAGTTCACAAATTACATAGCAGCAAATTCACGATGTTGACACTTGGACACTCTACCTGTTATAGTAATCTTTGCTGACCACTTGGACGTTCCATCAAGTACACTTTGTTTGATAGTCTTCATCTGCTGTACATGTATAACTTTCGTTACTCCAAAGACATCTTGAATCAGCACAAAGATTTCTGGTTTGTTCCGTTCCCGGATCTTCATCCTGTCTTTCATTGCCGTAATAATATTTTGTGTTCTGTCTTCTGCACCATGCTTAGAGCTTTTTTCTGCTGCACCTGTTTAAAGGAAGCATTGCAGAATACTGTTTCCATCAGTACAGAAATGTTTCAATATAAATATTACTGGATGAACAATCATGTGAAGATCAAATAGTTAGAAAAGTTTCTGTGAGTGTATATACTAATTTGGTAAATGCTTATTATAATCTACACAAGGAAATGAGTCAAAATTATCATTGTACATTGGTGCACCAAGTTAAGACTATAAAAGAGGGACATGGTCAGGTCAACTATGCCTATGGCTGCAGAAAGTCAAGAAAGAGAAGTTGAATCATGCACCATGGTCATAATCACATGATATCATCAAAGAGCTATCAAAAGAGGTTCCAGATGTTGAGCTTTGATTCCAGATATCGCTAGTTTACAAGTGAAAGTGAATTAAAATCTGTTGTGAACTAAATTGAATTGCAACATGTCATAAAATAAATACACAGGAAACATACTTACGTTGTAAACAGTCAGCATTTAGTAAGTCTTGGCACTTTTCATGACATTTTACCCCACACTCAGTGCACCGCATCCCCTGGCGAGCAATGCCCCATAGCAGTCCCTCACATTCATAGCAATATGTTGGTGTAGTGGCAGTCCAGACCTCAAAATTGTGTGGGGTAGTGCAAGAAATAGGGTAGATTAAGGCTTGAAGGGTCTTCTTATAAACATGATTTTTCTGCAGAGGTAAATACAAATGTTAGAAACATTTGTTGCATTTGAAATCCTCAATTGACCCTCTTGTCAACTTTGTTATAAATGTCTATTATATTTGTCATGTTTTAATTACATTCTCATTCTGAAGAAATTGAGGAGATTCAATACGTCAACGATACTCTCTTGGACTTCTACAGATGGATGGAAGAGAGATATATTAACTGGGTGTATCACGGCCTGCTTTGACAACTCAAACTTCCATGAATGAAGAGGATTATAGAGAATGGTAAGCATTGCCGTTCCTTCACAGGCACTAACTTGCCCACTTTTGAAAGGATCTATAGTAGGCGCTGCCTCAAAATGGCAGCCAATATCATCAAAAACCCATATCACCTGGCCATGCACTCATTGCACTCCTGCCAACGGAAAGTTGGTATAGGAGTCTGAAAACCATGACCACCAGGCTCAAAAATAGCTTCTTCTCAACAACCATAAAACACTTAACACTAAACCACACACAACTTCGACTATGAACTTCTATGAACTGTCTTTGGTTGCATTTAGGACTTTGTTTTTTTGCACTGGTACTGTAGTTACTAATATACTGAATTTTGTTTGTTGCATATTATTTACATGCATTGTGTTTACATGCCTGTAATGCTACTGCAAGTAAGAATTTCATTGTTCCGTTGTTGGTACATATCACAATTAAACACTCTGGACTTGGCTCTTACAATTACATCGCCGACAAGAGCAAGAGGACATTTGTACTTGGATTGTGAATGCCAGGGGAATCAATCACAGTGATAAGGTAATAAAACTTGCAGAGTAAATAAATTTGTAAACATATGCTCTCTTATTTTTAAGCAATACCCTGTTTTTCTCCTTCACTATTCTCATTTTAATTATCTGTTTCTCACTATTGTGTTCTTCAGTAACCAGCATGAATCAGAGATTTGCCATGTGGTGATTAGGCAGGAGCAAAATTATTACCCTTCATGCCACTGATCAATAAGGCAGCACATACTCCAGGTGCTCCGGTGTCCTCCCATATGCCAAAGACGTATTTCAAATTTCACTGTACCTCGGTACACATGACAATATAGGACCATTGAACCATTGACATACAGGTTTGTTGGTTAATTGACTTCCGTAAATTGTTTCTCGTGTGTAGGATAGTTCTAGTGTACGGGGTGAATGCTGGTCGGCGTGGTGTCGGTGGACCGAAGGGCCTATTTCCACGTTACATCTCTAAAGTCTAATCAGTTAATTTCATAATTTGGTGCACAATTATACTTTCTTATTATTTTTAGTATAAACTGAAGGACAAACTTTAAACTAAATGCCTAAATTCCAACTTAACAATTTAAAGATGATTCAGTTAAAGAAACCTGTGTGATTGGTTAAAGATAAACCTAAATTGGAGGCTAACAACTTAATTACATGGTTTCAATTTCTTGTCCTCATCTCACACCAACTCCTGTAAAATATGGAATTGTGCCACTTGAAGTGCTGAATGAAAAAGATACATTTATAAAATATCATGAAGTTGGGTTGAGTTCCAACTCTAAATGTTTACACTCCCAGCTAAACCAAACAGACACAAAAAGCTGGGGTAACTTAGCGGGACAGGCAGCATATCTGGCAAAGGAATGGGTGACGTTTCGGGTCGAGACCCTTCTTCAGATCCGAAATGTCTACCATTCCTTCTCTCCAGAGATGCTGCCTTCCCGCTGAGTTATTCCAGCTTTTTATGTCTATCTTTGGTTTAAACCAGCATCTGCAGTTCCTTCTTGCACATCTATTTATTGTTGAAATGAATATATTAATAAACAAATAAAGAAATGTAAAAATAAATGAAATATAGGTTATTCTCATACTCCAGATCTTACCAGCTCTTCATCTTTTAGGGAAGTACGTGTAGCCATTGCAGAGGTAATGCCAGCTTTCCTTGATTGTACAAGTGACTGTAATGTGAAGCCAGGTATATTGTATTATTATAAACTAAAGATCAATGCTTTTTTTTTTTAACAAAGTAAGAACATGCAGAAGGAACTCAGTAAATAATATATGGATTTGGATAAAATAAATTAATAACCACATACATTTGAATAGAAAATTGTGAATTTAAGGCCAGACATTCTGGAACCAAGTGTTTGGAAGTGTTTGCTTCCACAAACTGAACCTTATTCATACAAAGTTGTTGTAAAGGATACTCTTTAAATATGAGATTGATAAACAATAGGGTTTGTTTGGTATTAATAGCAAAGGATCTCCCAATGAATTGACAAATTATATGTATATAATATATATTTGGTCTCCAACACACAATCTATGCTGTTTATTGATCTGACCGTAAAGGAGAGGCAACACTAGCCTTTGGACTAAAATGGTATTTCAGATGATGCCAGGTCTGTACTACCATTTCTCTCCTCATGAGTAGTTTTGAACAGTGGCCACTGAGAAACGATACCAAAACTATCTTGAACCTGATGATAATGATTTTCAGTGGTACAATTTTTCAATGGCCACACTTCAAAACTACTCGAGAAAGATTCATGGTAGTGCAGAACTGGCATCAGCTGAAATGCTATTGTCTAGCCACCACTTGGTACCATCCCTGATAAAACCTACTATACTGGTTTCATGTTCAACGTATCGTGGCATACCCGTGAAATTGCATCCTCTTGTAAAAAAGGATTGTAACGTTTCCAGAACATTACAGAGAAATAAAAGAAGTTCGTAAAATATTACCAACAAAATAAATTTAAATCTCCACTAGGTTTAAGTTCCACACAAGCACATTTCTGTGGGGACACAAGGAACCGTTGATGCTGGAATCTTGCATAGAACACAAAGTTCTGGAGCAACTCAGCGGGTCAGGCAGTATCTCTGGAGGATATGGATAGCAATGTTTCAGGTTTTTACCCTTCTTCAAAGTCAGAAACATTTTGCGTTCTAAGCGCATTTGAGTGTCACTTTATGTCATTAAGAGTGTTGTTTGTCTACAATGTATAGAAAATCTAAAACCATAAAAGCCTCGATTTTTCTGTGTGGCACATCCTGAAAATTAAACCTGAAAATGCACCCATCCCATGGTCCTTCATCTGATCTCAAATGACCCACACAGTTCACTGCCAATTTAATAAATATACACACATAAAAGTAAAAATGATCTAATGGGGAAGCTTTTCATTTCTTCATAAGATACTTATGCAGTAAAAGATATTAAAGCAAAATCAAAAATGTTACACTAAAACAAATGAAACTCTCCTGTTGTGCCTGAACATCTGATCGCAATTATTAGTCGCTAGGCAAGAGAAGCCGCAAGAAATGTATAAATAACCAGTTTTATCAATATGCGGATGACACAAAAGGGAGTGATGTTGTGGATAGCTGGGAAAGTAATCAAAGGCTACATCAGATTATAGGTCAGATGGAAAATTGGGCAAACTGTTGGCAGATGGAATTTAAACCCGGCAAGTGCAAAATTAGGTATTTTGGTAAGTCAAATAATGGTAGGACATAGATGGTAAATGGTAGAGTGTTAAGTTGATGAACAGAGGATCTTTGTGGTTCAAATCAATAGTTACCTGAAAATTGCAACACAGGTCAATAGAGTGGTAAAGGCAGATAACATGCTTGCCTTCATCGGTCAAGGCACAGAATATAAAAGTGGGGATATCAGGTTAGACCACACTTCGAGTATTATGTGTTCTGGTCACCACACGAGAGGAAATGATATGAATGCACTGGAGAGAGTTCAGAGAAGATTCACCGGGACACCCAAGGATGTTGCTTGGGTGGAAAACATTAGTTCTGGGGTGAGTTTAGAAGGCAGGCTTTATATTCCCTGGAGCAAAGGGATCCAAGGGGTGGCCCGATAGAGGTGTATAACGAATGAATGAATAAGTTTATTGTCCAAGTATTCACATACAAGGAAAATTATAAGCATAGATAGGTTGGATAGTCAGAATCTTTCTCCCATGATAGGATTATCAAAAAATATGTCATAGGTATCAGGGTTTTTAAATAGACTCGACGGGATTTTTTTAACCTGAGAGAGTAGTTAACATCTAAAACTTGCTGGTGGTGAGTAATACAATTACTTTGCTCAATAGACCAAGCATAGAAGGATGCAGATCTACTACGGAAAATGAGATTAGCGCAGATGGGCAAATGAGTCAGTGTGAACATGGTGGCCCAAAAAACCTGCTTCCGTACTTTATAACTAGCTCCATGACTGTCATAAAAAGTTAAGTGATTTGGTGCATTTGTTACTTGTGCAGCTCACTTCTTCAAAATTCCACCACCTTTAAAATCACATAATTACTTAAGACCAACATATTCTCCAAGTTATATACAGGTTTGGGCACAAATAAGAAAAGTCAAAACCCTTGTGGCGCTACTTGTTATGATGGGTACTGCTCTTTATCCACGGCAAGAAACAAGAGCAACACCTACTGACACAACTATTGGTGACTGCAATAAAGTTCCATCCCATGCATCCTTTACAGCTTGTACTGTATATAAGGTTCACTTCTTAAAATATGTTAAAATAAAGACAGGAGGAGTGGAAATATTGTAACGCATGACAAAACAAGGGCATGGCGGGTTGAGAGTGGACAAGCATAAAGGTCCTTTGTTGATTTAATGGGGAGATTATAGTACCACTTACCATGGCCTGGACAAAAGGAATGTTTGCATACAAAAAAATTACAAATATTATTGCAGAGGTTAATTCTTCTGAAGTTGACAGCAATTATGTCATGCTATTATCACATCATTATTACAAATTACCCACATCAGACCTTATTGCTTTGATTTTAAACATAACCCACTCTGAGAGAATTAAATGTGTTTGGATTAAGATAATTTCACGTTTTTATTTATTTTTATTCATTTGTAAATATTTCATAAAGGATTAGTCTCCTTCCTCAATGTTTTTGAAACTTCATCCCATGTTGAAAAAGCCAAAAGGCTGCCCCTTATGGTTCATAAATCAGTGTACAGAAAACTTTTTGGATGGGGTGACTGTCAACATTACCATTTTTTTTAAAGCAAAAAAGCTATTTCAAATATTTAACAAAATGACAAATGAACAGATTAGAGAAAGTATTATAAAATCTATTCAGCAAATTCAGACCAATAGAATTCAGCTTTAAAATTGAAATGATCAACATTCAACTCAGCATAATATTTCATAACATAATGAATAACAGTCTGAAATATAATGTTGCACATGCAGTTAGCTGAGCACAGCAGCACAGTAATGGAATAGTGGATCAATTAAAAAAGCAAGAGTACTGAATATCAGACTAAATATTGAAGGAAACTTCAACTTGAACTCTGATACAAAGGGCCACACAATTGACATTAGAATCAGTAAATTAGGTCAAGCAGTATTTGAATTAAAATAATTGTTAGTAATTTTATACTAAACTTACTGGCCAGAGCCAAGCAGAATCCCTTTCTGCCACTCAATCTTTGACTTCAACAGACTAATTTTCATTTGATTAAATGTAACTAATCCTGTTGAATTTCTGGTTAATGGTAACACCGCAGAATGACTTAGCAATGACCCATGAGTGTCAAAGGTAGTTGGTGAGAGTCTCCTTTGTGAAAATGGTAATTATCTTGTACTTGCATGACACAGACATTACTTGCCATTTAGTAACCCATACTGAATGGTGCGATGGTCTCACTGTCTGCTGCTTCAAATGCTAAAGAGTTGAATGGGATTAAAGATTGTACAATCATCAGTGAGCATTTCTACCTTTGATTATTTGAAAAGTGGATGAAGAAGCTGGTTGGGCCTAGATCATTGTTGGATTTGGCATCAGGTTGGGTTAGGCTAGTTGGCCAGGGGCATTGCCCTGAGGAATATGGGCAATGATGTTCTGGGGCTGACCTCCAACAAACACAACCATCTCTTCTGTACTATTGGAGACTTTTGCCATTGATCCTCATTGACCTCAATTACATCAGAATATTTTTATATGAAGAACAACCACTTTCCAGAACAAGGGGTCACAGTTTAAGGATAAGGGGGAAGTCTTTTAGGACCTAGATGAGGAAAACATTTTTCACACAGAGAGTGGTGAATCTCTGGAATTCTCTGTCACAGAAGATAGTTGAGGCCAGTTCATTGGCTATATTTAAGATGGAGTTAGATGTGGCCCTTGTGGCTAAAGGGATCAGGGGGTATGGAGAGAAGGCAGGTACAGGATACTGAGTTGGATGATCAGCCATGATCATATTGAATGGCCGTGCAGGCTCAAAGGGCCGAATGGCCTACTCCTGCACCTATTTTCTATGTCTATGTCTATGTTTCATTTCACCTCTCCTCCAGAAACAGCTCTTTTGTCCAAATTTATAGCAAGAAGAAATCTAAATAGAGTAAGTTGTGCAGACTGCACTGAAAACAGCATCTTCCACCATTTTGCTAACAATTGTGAGAAGATCGATAATTAGCGACATTAGATTTGTCCTGCCAGCTTAGGGCACATTTTAGCCAGTAAATGCTTTGTCAATTTACAGTAGTCTATTCACACCATACCTTACCCCCAATCCTATGTGCTTTAATTTTGCAAACTAATCTCCATGTGGGACGTTATTGAAAACCTCATCCACTGGTTCTTCTTCAGCTATTCTGCTAGTTACAACCACAAATAGATTCTAGTAGAATTTTTAAACACGAGTTCCACTTCATACATCCATTCTAGTTTTGTTCGACCCTGTCACTCTTCACCAAGTACTCTGCCTTACATTTTTCATTTTGAACTTTTGCTCTTCCCCAAAATATATATATAATTAAATTTCAGAATAAGCATCTGAGTACATTCCAAAAGCAGTTTAATTTCTTAACATTTGAATTATGGACAAAATATGATCAGCATATCCGCCTTTCCATTTCTGTTCCATTGAAACAGAGTAATTGCTGGGTGGGCATTTTGTCTTCAATTGTTCCCTGTATTTTCCCAAAATCACCCCAAATCAGTCTTTTGTTTTTATTAACAATATGTTATTATTTAGTAATACATATATGCAAGGAGAAACAGTTAAAACAGACAATGCAACAGTGTGGAGACAATATGGGCTACAGGCTAAAGGCCCATATGCACACAACACATGGGGAACAGCTTCAAGTGGCTGAAAGAAGTAAAAGCGATTCCAATGTGTCAAAGGGAAAGCTGCTAATGCCAAAATGTGCAGAAGTGTTAACATTGTGACATCATGAATAGAAACCCATATGTTACAGCCAGATGCTCTAAAATATGATTTTAGCATGTGACATTTTCAATTCAAATAATCTCATGGTGTGTCTTAAACTGTGATTATAAACTCTACATTTGTTTTGAATGTCAGATTAATTATTCCAGTTAAATTCTACAATTCTGATTAACTGCTGAGTGCAAAGCAACTTCAAAAACAGTGATCGTTAACAAAGACAAGAACAAAAACTAACGGAAGTGAATCCAATATATCCTGCAACATACAGATGATAGAATTGGAATGAAAAATCTTACCAGGTCACTAACAAGTGGGATGGGTTTTTTCTTTCGTAGGTCCGGCATACTGTCAATACCATACAGCCCACCACCAGTCCTGGGAATAAGATCAATAGCATAGAGACTTTTAAATTTAGATGTTGAAAATATATTCAAGCATATTCATGACTGATTTAATTCATCACTTTTGTTTATCAGACTGGTAATACTGAGATGTGGAGGCACAAGAGACTCCAGATGCTGGAATCTGCAGCAAAAAAAAGACAAGAAGTTCTGGAGGAATTCAGTGGGTCAGGCAGTAGATGATATTTCTAAATGAAGGATCTGAACCTGAAATGTCAATTATCATTTTCCCTCCACAGATGTTGCCAGACCCAACCGAGTTCCTCTAGTCGCTCTCCCTTTTCAATACAGATATTTGAACTGATTTCAAATTTAACAGCAGTTTGACAATTAGAGTAGTAGATTAGACACATCACAGACACAGAAAATTTAAATCAAAATCCTATGCAGGTATTTATATTCTACCCACGCCAAACTTACTAAATATCAATGACTATCAACCAGTGGCACTAATGTTTGTGGTGATGAAGTGCTTTGAGAGGTTGGTTATGGTGCACATCAACTCCTACCTCGACAAGTAAGTGAGTAAGTAAGTAAGTAAGTAAATAAGTAAGTAAGTAAGTAGGTTTATTGGCCCAGTATTCACATACAAGGAATTTGCCTTGGTGCTCCACCCACAAGTAACAACATGACATAGTGACAGTTACGAATGACTCATAAAACACTAAACATTAATAATAATAAACAAGAATAATAATAAACAATAATGACAAGAACCTCGACCTACTACAGTTCGCTTACTGCCACAACAGGTCAACGGAGGATGCAATTTCACTGGCTCTCCACTCCGCATTGGACCACTTGGACAATAAAAACACTTACGTCAGGCTGTTGTTTATAGACTACAGTTCGGCGTTTAATACCATCATCCCCTCCAAGCTGGTTACCAAGCTCATGGAACTGGGTCTCTGCGCATTCCTCTGCAATTGGATCCTCGACTTCCTCATCCACAGACCACAGTCTGTTCGAATTGGTGGAAACACTTCATCCTCAGTAACAATTAGTACGGGAGCACCTCAAGGTTGCGTGCTCAGCCCCCTTCTTTACTCACTCTATACCCCTGACTGCGTAGACAGACATAGTGTGAACTCCATCATCAAGTTTGCCGACGACACCACTGTTGTTAAACGAATCACAGATGGGGACGAGTCAGAGTATAGAAGTGAGATCGACCAACTGATCAAATGGTGCCAGCACAACAACCTGGCTCTCAACATCAGTAAGACCAAGGAACTGATTGTGCACTTTGGTAGGGGAAGGATGAGGACCCACAATCCTGTTCACATCAATGGGAAGATGGTGGAGAGGGTCAAAAACTTAGAATTCCTGGGCGTGCATATTTCCGAAGCTCTTTCCTGGACCCAGCACACCGATGCAATTATAAAGAAGGCACATCAGCGATTCTACTTACTGAGAAGATTACGGAGATTCGACATGTCGAAGAGGATTCTCCGAAACTTCTACAGGTGCACGGTAGAGAGCATTCTGACTGGTTGCGTTGTGGCCTGTTTCGGCAACTTGAACGTCCAGGATCGAAAAAGACCACAAAAAGTTGTGACCACTGCCCAGTCTATCACCGGCTTTGACTTCCCCACCATCGATGGGATCTATCGTAGTCTCTACCTCAAAAAGGCAGCCAAAATCATCAAAGACCCACACCATCCTGGCCACACATTCATTTCACCACTGCCATCAGGAAGAAGGTACAGGAGCCTGAAAACTGTAACGTCCAGGTTCAGGAACAGCTTCTTCCCTACAGCCATCAGGCTACTAAACACAACAACGAATAACCTCTGAGCTCTGAACTGCAAAAGACTATATTATTATTGCACTATATTTGCTATTTATTGAACTTTTTCTTTTTTTTCTCTCTTCCCCCGTTATGTACTATTTTTACATATTCACATATTCTGTTGTGCTGCTGCAAGTAAGATTTCACTGTCCCATCCAGGACATATGACAATAAAACACTCTTGACTCTTGACTGACAGTATCACAATATCAATTTGCCCTTCTACTCCTTTCTCTCCACAATACTGTATAACTACCGGAGTGATTGAATTGATGCTCCAAATTCACATGGGAACCACTTCCTCATTCTCGCAATGAATTCACGACACTCGATTTAAATTAAATAAATCAGGAAGCAAAAAATAGTTGTCGATCAAAATAATGACCACACTGTTGTCAGCTTCTCATAATATCTCAGATAGTCTTTAGGCAAGAAAATCAGTTGTTTAAGCAGCTCTATCTCTAATCTGATATCAATGTAGTTCACTGTCGTTGGCTTGGCAAGATTACTCAGTTGGATACAAGACAAACAGGAATGGCCCAACAAGGCCAAAAGCATAAGCATCCTGAGAATGATACTAAATCTTACAATACAAAATAAAAATCAATTATGTATAATTCAATTATAAGCAGTTTTTCAAAAACATTTGTCAAGATGATGTTCAAAGCCACACACCAGCTGAGAATATAAACAATTTGGGCAGAAGTGGTATCTCTATTCTATGAGACTAATATATATTGTTTGCACAGTCAGGATCTGGAGCCGGATTATCTGACCATAATTAATCCAATAGTCACTTTTAAAGTGAGGAAATTAAAGACATGTTGGGAGACTAATTTGCAGAATACCACTTTTCAGTCCACAAGCTTTCCCCAGCTTTCATCAACTGAGTTCTGCTCCAAATTCTCTGCCCTCATCTCACACAGTGGTGAAATGAACCCCTTAGGGAGAGAAACAATATCTTATCTTCTGACCAGATAGATTACCACCTTCTGGGCTCAACATGTTCAGCAACTTCTATTAATCAACATTTCTAGCTGCTGTATCTCATATTTGCAGCATCTGTAGCTTTTGCTCCTTTCTTGCTGGTGATTTCACATCTCTTC
Source organism: Amblyraja radiata (assembly GCF_010909765.2). Taxonomy (NCBI): domain Eukaryota; kingdom Metazoa; phylum Chordata; class Chondrichthyes; order Rajiformes; family Rajidae; genus Amblyraja; species Amblyraja radiata. Next base: position 133,269,015 of record NC_045956.1, read on the forward strand.
TTCATTTATCGACACCTCCATCAGATCGGCCTTTTGTTATTCACCAAGGCCTCACCACCTTCATTCAACAAGCTACACTGATCAATTAACATTCAGTCTCTACTGTCCTCCACCCTATCATAGACGTTCACTTTTGTTCTTGTCTCCTTCCTCTGTCACTACTTGTTTTACCTCTACCTTTCTGTAGTTTGATAAATGATCATCAACCTGAAATGTTTCTCAGTTTCTCTCTCCCCAGATGCTATAAATCAAACATTTTCAGGTATATTCCATATTTCCAGTTACAGTTTAGTTTAATTTATTATTGTCACGTGTACTGAGGTACAGTGAAAGCTTTTGTTGCATGCTATCCAGTCAAAGAAAAGACTATACGTGAATACAATCAAGCTGTCCACAGTGTACTCGCTAAAATTTAGAAGATTGAGGGGGGATCTTATAGAAACTTACAAAATTCTTAAGGGGTTGGACAGGCTAGATGCAGGAAGATTGTTCCCGATATTGGAGAAATCCAGAACAAGGGGTCACAGTTTAAGGATAAGGGGGAAGTCTTTTAGGACCGAGATGAGAAAAACATTTTTCACACAGAGAGTGGTGAATCTCTGGAATTCTCTGCCACAGAAGGTCGTTGAGGCCAGTTCATTGGCTATATTTAAGAGGGAGTTAGATGTGGCCCTTGTGGCTAAAGGGATCAGGGGGCATGGAGAGAAGGCAGGTACAGGATACTGAGTTGGATGATCAGCCATGAACATATTGAATGGCGGTGCAGGCTCGAAGGGCCGAATGGCCTACTCCTGCACCTATTTTCTATGTCTATGTCTATGCACAGATCAAGGATAATGGGTACAACATTTAGTGCAAGATACAGTCTAATAAAGTCTGATTAAAAATAGTTCAAATGTCTCTAATGAGGTAGATGGGAGGTCAGGACCACACTGTAGCTGATGAAAGGGCCGTGGAGGTATGCGTTTTCAAACTTCTGTAGTTCTGGCCTGATGGGAGAAGGGAGAGTACGGAGTTGGGGGGGGATATTAAGGTATCCGATTTTAAGTGTTCATGTCTCTATCTTTCTAAGAGAATATAAAATATAACGGGAGCTGACTAACTTAGCCAATCAATAAGTTTAAATCCATCTAAAGCCCACAGATCTCCTTGAAGCTCAGATCACCTAATTAATTCTGAATTAAAATATATAATTAATTTCTGACCCAAAGACCTGTGCATTGAGCATCAAATCCAGAAATTAAATGCAGGAGGCTCTGAGTCAGTCCTGATAAGTTTCACCAGAGAAATAGAAACATAGAAAATAGGTGCTGGAGTAGGCCATTCGGCCCTTCGAGCCTGCACCGCCATTCAATATGATCATGGCTGATCATCCAACTCAGTATCCTGTACCTGCCTTCTCTCCATACCCCCTGATCCCTTTAGCCACAAGGGCCACATCTAACTCCCTCTTAAATATAGCCAATGAACTGGCCTCAACTACATTCTGTGGCTGAGAATTCCAGAGATTCACCACTCTCTGTGTAAAAAATGTTTTTCTCATCTCAGTCCTAAAAGATTTCCCCTTTATCCTTAAACTGTGACCCCTTGTTCTGGACTTCCCCAACCAGAATGGTAGTGTTTTCCCAAGGTGCCAGGTGCGCACATGGTTGGTATGTGAATGGACTCCAGGGCACTTCAGAAGCAACTTCATAAACCCCTTTAAGATAAAATAATTGTGCTTAATCTGCAAAATAAAAACAGAAAATGTTGGGAGAAACTCTGTCAGAGCTCCCCGTTGCCTGCCACTTTAATTTTCCACCCTTCTCCCATTCTGATCCATCTGTTAACAACTTCCTTCACTGTAGCAACAAAGCTCAATACAAGCATGAGGAACATCACCTCATATCCGTCTCAAACATTGCAGCCTTCTGATAAAATATCAACATTTCCAAATATAGGTAACTTATTTTCTCTAACTTTATCAAAACTGGCCATTTTGCTATTAGTTTATCTCTAATGTTGGCTCAGTTTTACTCCCTTTGTTAGTACCACGAATAGCTGGCCATGTTTCACAGTCCTGCGATCAACAATACATAATTGAGGCGAACTGTAATCACCACTTCCACATTAACCCATTGAGTATGGCTTCACCCTGTCACATATGTCTCACTATTCTGCTACATCCCTCTCACTTTCTCTGAAACTTAAAATAATCTTGCTTTTCTCGCTTTCCCAATTCTGTAAAAGTGTCAATGTCCAAAAAGGTTATTTATGTTTCTCCTTTGGCAGATACTGCCTGATTTCAAGTTTTGTTCTGATTTTGTTTCAGATTTTTAGCATCTGCAGTCTTTTACTACTTGCATGTTACTCTCCCGTATGAATACAAACCAAAGTAGTGATCATTCAGATAAAGCAGGTAGAACCAAATATCATACAACAATATTCACTGTGGTATTCAAAGTCTCTTTGGACAGATGTAAGCTTAACATAAGTTAAGCACCATATTAAAATAAAACTAACTGTAGATGCTGGAAATCTACTACTGGATGCTGATATTACCAAAATGCTGGAAACACTCATCAGGTTAGGCAGCATCTGTGAATAGTGTAGTTTCAGCATTTTCTGTTTTTATTTCATCACGCGTTGTGTTCAGTTTTGGTCACCCTATTATAGGAAGGATATCATTAAACTGGAAAGACTGTAGAGAACATTTACAACGATGTAGCCAGGACTCGAGGATCTGAACTGTAGGGAGGTTGGACAGGCTAGGAATTTATTCCTTGTAGCGCAGAAGAATGAGGGATAATCTAAACGAGGTATATAAAATCATAAGGGGAATAGATAGAGTGAATGCACATTTTAACCCAGAGTTGAAAAATCAAGGACGAGATAACATGGGTTTAAGTTGAGAGGGGAAAGATTTAATAGGAACCTGAGAGGCAACTTTTTCACACGAGAGTGGTGGGTATATGGAATGAGCTGCCGGATGAGGTAGTTGAAGCAAATACGCTGACAAAATTTAAAATACTTTTAAACAGATACATGGATAATTAAAGTTTAGGGGTATAAGGGACAGAGGCGGGCAGGTGGGATTAACGTAGATGGACTATCTCAGTCGCATGAACAAGTTGGGGTGAAGGGCCTGTTTTCATGCTATCAGATCAGATACACCATATATAATACATTCAAGTCTCGTATAATAGATGGAGCAAAGGGAAGATACAGAGTGATAAATATAGTTATCAACATTTTGTAGAGAATAAAATAATTACTTACCCTCCTTTAAACCAGGATAATTTTGATGGATCACCATTACCTCCAAGCTGAGCCTGTTGTATTATAAAAGAGAGATAAACATTAATGAAATCCATTTGATGTCACATCTTATTCAGACATAGGTAAAAATATTAAATCAGTCAGTTCATGATTTGATTTGACGTTGCTACTTCCAAATGCAATAAAGCACAAAAGTTTGTGTAGAAATAAAGTGACCAAAAAATCATAACATTAATAAGAGAATGGTAAATATAAAGTAGGGTTTCCTTGTGGGAGGGTTGGTGGGGGAAGATACAAACAGACTACATACAATGGAAGTTCGAATCTATTCAGTGCGGTGGTGCAATTAAATTTTCTTTAAAAAAAAAAGTTTTTATTAAACACAGAGCTGCAATAAGATTTCAAATCCACAGACATACATTTATGTTCAGTATGATTACAGTAAAGTAAGAGAGCCTGGATACGTATTGATCACATACTGAAATACTGCTACTCTCCAGTCCTCTAGGACCTCGCCTGTAGCTGGAGGGGAAACTAAGATCTTCGCCAACATTCCTGTAATCTCCTCTCTTGCTTCTCTTAGTAATTTGAGATAGATTCCACCACACCCTGGGGATAAATCCACATTCATGCTTTTTCAAGAGACCCAACTGCTTCTTGATCTTAAACTGTCCTTGCATATTAGAATACCTCGCCGTGGTCTTTTCCATTCCCCATGTTCCCCTCTGTGAATACAGATGCACGATACTTGTTTATTACTAAGCCTAGATCCTCTCACTCCAAGCATAAACTTCCTCCCTTTATCCTGAGTGGACCTATCTTCTCCCAAGTTATATTCTTGTTTTTAACGACCGAATAAAAAGCCTTGGGATTTGTTTTTCTTTCATCTGACTTGCCAATGACATTTCATGGCCAGTTTATCCCTTCTAATTGGTTGGCTAAGTTCTCTCCTGCTTGCTTTCTATTCCTCAAGGCCTTATCTGATTTTATCTTCCAAAACTTCACATGTGCTTCCTATTTCCTTCTGACCAAATTTAGAACCTCGGGTCCCCTTACCTTGCCATCCTTATCTCTTCTGCTTACTGGAATATGCCGGATCTGAACTCTGATCAGCTGGTCTCTAAACAACTCCCGCATGTCTGATATGGATTTACCGAACAACAGCTGCTCCCAATTTAAACTCCCTAGTTCCTGCCTAATTATGTTGTAATCTATTTTACCCTGTAAGTAATTTCCCCAATGGACCAGAATTATCCTTATTCAGGTCACAACTTCAGGAAGCAGAGTTCAGGAGGACACAATGCCCCAGTCTGCATCAATGGTGATGAAGTGGAGATGATTGAGATTTCAACTTCTTAGGTGTAAATATAAACAATCTGCCCTCATCCAAACCAAATGACATTATGATCAAAAGAGCACAATGTCTCTACTTCCTCAGAAAACTAAGGAAATTCAACATGTTTCCAAGGACTTGTTGATTTCTGCACATACACCAGAGAAAGCATCCGATTGGGATGCCCTGCCCAAGACCTCAAGAAAATGCAGAGTTGTTAATGTAGCTCAATGTAGCTGGCTCGAAGGGCCAAATGTCCTACTCCTGCACCTATTGTCTATTGTCTAATCCATCTCACACACCCCCTAAATCTATCAACTACACCATGCTGTCTCGGGAAAGCAGCCAATATAATCAAGAATCACCTACATACCAGTGAATTTTTCCTACAAAAGCTTGCAAGCAGGTACTATCAGATTCAGGAACCACTTCTTCCCCACAGTTATCAGCCTTTTGAATGAACATTTTATGTCAAGGTTGCAGTCCTCATCTCCCAATTTACCTCACTGCAGCCCTTGCAGTTTTTTTAACTACACTTTCTCTGAGACACTTTCAAGAGAGAGTTAAATTTAGCTCTTAGTGCTAAGGGAATCAAGCGATATGGGGATAAAGCCGGAACGGGGTACTGATTTTGGACGATCAGCCATGATCATATTGAATGGTCTACTCCTGCACCTATTTTCTATGTAGCTGTAACATTCTATTCTGCACTCTGTTGCTTTTCACTTGCTGCACTGCCTGTTGTACTTGTGAATGGATAAACTGTATTCGCTATGCCATGATTTGCCTGGGTTAAAATAAAGTTTTTCATGTATCTCAGTACACGTGACAATTATAAACCAATTCTAATACCAGCTTCTTCACCGTTGTTACCGACTACCGAATGGACCTGTGATATGACAAGGATAAATTTTCAATCTTCCAATCTGCCTCATTGTGGTTTTTGCAATTTTTTAATCTACACTTTCTCTGTAAATTAAACACTATTGTCCATGATCTGATGTACTCATGTATACCATGCAGGCAAAACAACATTTTTTCACTGACCCACAGACCACAATCAGTGAGGATAGGTGCTAATACTTCCACCACAATAATTCTCAACACAAGTGCCACAAAAGGTTGTGATCTCAGTCCCCTACAGTACTTCCTATACATTCATGACTGTGCAGCCAAATTCGGATCTAACTTCATCTATAAATTTGCAGATTATACGACAATGGCAGTATCCGATCCCGATAATTCTTCTCCCTGCTCCCGTCGGGCAGAAGATACCGAAGCTTGACAGCACACAGCACCAGATTCAGGAACAGCTTTTTCCCATCTGTCATCAGGATTCAGGACAGTCCTTCCATATGCTCGGGTGCTGACCAATTCATCTCTATCCCATTGCGAACATTGTCTCTGAAACTGGTGCACTGCAATACTATGAAATTAAATTCTACACTTTATTTTTCCCTTTGATCTACCAATTATACATGAGTTTAGCTTAATTGTATTTATGCACAGAATTATCTCACTTGATTAGACCACATGCAAAACAAAGCTTTCCGCTGTACCTCAGTACACATGACAAAAATAAACCTAAACCTAAATCTAACCTAAGTCTCCGTTACCAACTTTCAACGCAGAAATGAATCCTCCCATGAGCATAAGCTGAAATGCGAGCAGAGCAACATTTTATCTGTCAGACTGAAATGGATTCCAGCCACGTGTCTGATGAGCAGCCAATTTCTCTGCCTTTCTCACATCATTTTAATATAGTCAACCATCTGTTCTTATGCAACATTATGTCTCAATTTCATTCATTTGTATAGGTCTTCTAGGGAAATGAAGTGCATGTAATATAATTAGTATACAATTTAAGGAGTGAAATAATAATAAAATATGTTAACAAAATAATTTTAAAGTAGTTATGGAGTTTGCCCACGATATCCCTGACTGTGTAGGTTTCCCCTTGTTTGTTTTCTTTCAATTTCCCAAAGAAGTGATGGTTATAGGTTAATTGGCTGCAAAGTACCTCTGGTGTCGGTGGATGGTGGCAGAATAAAGAGAGAGTTAACGGATATGTGAGAGAAAATAGGTTACAGGGAAGTAAGTGGCAGAATGGTATTACTCTTAGGACCTGCATGGCTTCAATAGCTTGAAAGGTCTCATGCTGAGTTGTAAGAAAATATAAACAAGAAACAAGATGAGGTAATACATGGAAGGATTTTAAATAAAAGGCAAGTGATCGAACACCATAAATAACTTCAAGGAATTACCTCGTCAACTTTGTTGATTTTACAATTTGTTTGCCTAATGAAAGATTGCTTTCATTCTTGATAATTGCCGCTGACAATCCTCTAGAGTACATGACAAGACCTTGTGGTAAAATGCAAGACCAATAATCTCAATATACATCTTTACCAATTGAAAAAGGGGGCACATTTCCCATCAGATTAAGTACCCATTTGCCTATTTTCAAAATAGCATTCCGATCTGACAGGGATTCTACTGGAATCACAGTTCTACCGCTCAGCGTCCCAGGATTTCAGGTCTTGCATTGGTTGCATCAGTAATCAAAACAACATTGTATCAGTAATAAAAACAGTAATCGATCACTTGCATCAGTAATCAAAACAGACCTGTTCCAATAAGTCCCCGTACTTTTCTCTCACATCTGTGTTAAACTTTGGTCTGCTGTATTAAAAATACATGAGTGAGAAAGGCCAGATGAGAGGAATTAGCAAAGTATCTAGTTTAATACTATGAGCATTTTCTCACAAGCAGCTGGTAAAAATTGAGCATGACAAACATTCCAATGGGGCTCAGTAGTTTAGTTTTAGTTGAGTTTAGAGATAAAGCACGGAAACAGGCCCTTCGGCCCACCGAGTCCACGCCAACCAGCGATCCCCACACACTAACACTATCCTACACACATTAGGGACAATTTACAATTATACCAAGCCAATTAACCTACAAACCTGTACATCTTTGCAGTGTGGGAGGAAACCAGATATCCCGGAGAAAATCCATGCAGGTCACGGGGAGAACGTACAAACTCCGCACAGACAGCACCCTAGGTCAGGATCGAACCTGAGTCTCTGGCGCTGTAATGCAACAACTCTACCATTGCTCAACCATGCCGCCCAAGTACGTGATGCGGGTGTGTGGAAAGATGAAGTGTGTTCAGACAGGAAATAGCCAAATACATAGAAGCAAAATCCCTCCTTTTGAATTTAATAATCAAATAAAAATACTGCCGCATAGCAAACTAAGCAGCTGCCATGAACAGAGAAACAGAGGCAAAGGACTTTCAAACGATTTTGCGGAGACAAATGAATATTGAACAAAATTAAATCATGATGTAGACACTCGGAACTGCAGATGCTGGTTTACCAAAATAGACACACTCTAGCTCCCGCTCCCACATCCCCAAGACAATCAGTCTGAAGAAGTGTCGTGGCCCAAAACATTGCCTATCCATATTCTCCAGAGATGCTGCCTGACCTGTTGAGTTATTCCAATACTTTGGGGGCCACAACCAAGAGTGCACTGAAGATTGTTTAATGACAGATAACAACATGGAGGAACAGGTCATTTTCATGTTGTGCCCAGTCATGTACTGTATAGACCTCAGATCTTTCACAATCTGTACCAACAATTTAGAACCAGTGTAATATAACCACATTTGTCAAAAATGCAATGCTAGATGCCAATGTGGGCATTGTGCATGATATAGTCGCAGAGAGATATATCATAAAGTTCGCACCAACCATCAACCACCGATTTACACTAATCAATCATCAATCCATTTTTCTATTCAACCCGCAATCTCATCAACTTTTCCCGGATTCTACCACTCATTTATACAATAGAGGTAGCTAACAGCTGCCAACTAACCATCTAACCTGCATGTCTTTAGGACGTAAGAGAAAACTGGAGAACCTGGAAGAAACCATGCAGAGGGAGAATATGCAAGCTCCACATAGACAGCACCCAAATTCAAATTTGAAACTGGTTCTCTGGCACAGTGAGGCAGCCATGCTTTCCATTACGGAGAGTCTTTGAAGGGAATAAAGAGTCATTAAATGACTGGGGAAGAATACATCAGATGTAATATTATATAGAAAAATAATGAGGACATCCGTTGTCATTAAAGAGAGAGAAAGATAGAGTATTATGAGAGGGTCAGTGACATTGGTGTTCAGTGGGAACCAGGATGTCCTTTATACAAGAATACTTAAAGTTGTATGCAGATTCAGCAAGCATTATACAGTAAGGGTGAACAGTATGTCAGCCTTTATTGTAAGAGGATTTGAATATGAAAACTTTTGATCCAATTATAAAGACCCCTGCTGAGACCACATCTGGAATACTGTGTACAGGTCTGGTGATGACAGGTGATTTGTTTGGATGTACAATGACTGGGTTAATGATAAGTTGATGTGTCCTCTCACTGTGGTGTTTAGATACATGACTCACAGTCTTAATATAAAGGACTTGCCATTCAAGAGCAGAGATGTAAATTCTTCACTAATGGAATAAATCCTCAAATTTCATTCTCCAGGAGAGTTATGGGGGCTCAGTTACTGAGTACATTCAAGACACAGAATTAACTGCCACCATATTTTCCTCCTCTCTTCCTTGTGCCCCACCGAGATTCACACCCATTTCGTACATTCCTCCATCCCCCATCCCATTTTCCACCTATATTCCTTACTCTGGCTTTATTTCTTCTATCCTTATCTCACACTTCTTGTCTTTTCACCTCTGACGGTCCAATCATCTTCCTATAAAAAAAATACTTAATTATATACACATATAACTTGCCAAGCTTTGTCCTGCCCCCACAATGCCTGTGACGAGCAGAATGCCAAGAAAAACTAATTTAATTGCCCATGCATGATCCATATCCCTCCATTCCATGCATAACCATTGCCTATCTAAAGGTTCTTGAATTCCATTACCGTATCCACATCCACCACCATCCATGGCACACCCCATTCATTGTGTAAATAAACTTGTCTTCCCATATCTCCTTTAAACTTTGCCCTCAACAAAGTTATGCTCTCCAGTCTTTGATATTTCCACACTAAGCAAAATATTATGACTGACAACCCTGCATATGCCTTTTTTACTTCTAGTCAGGTCTCTTCTCAACCTATGGTGTTCTAGAGAAAACAATCCAAATGTGCCCAACCTCCCCTTGGAGCTAATACTCCCTAATTCAGGCAATATTCTGGCAAACCTCTTCTGCACCCTCTACAAAACCTCTGATTAGTTCATATAATGGGGCAATTAAAACGGCATGCAATACTCCAAATGCAGCCAAACCAAAATCCCATAAAGCTGCAACATGATTTCCTGACTGTTATATTCAAAGCCCTAACCAATGAATGTAAGCATATCATATGCCTTCTTTACCACTCTATCTAGTTGTGTTACCATTTCCAGTGAGTTATACACCAGAACCCGATGTTCCCTCTGCATATTAATGCTGTTAGACAATAGACAATAGATAATAAATAATATTTATTTATTCGGCCCTTCGAGCCGACACAGCCATTCACTGTGATCATGGCCGATCATCCACAATCAGTACCCCGTTCCTGCCCTCACCCCATATCCCTTGACTCCGCTATCTTTCAGAGCTCTATATAACTCTCTTGAAAGCATCCAGAGAATTGGCCTCCACTGCCTTCTGAAGCAGAGAATTCCACAGATTCACAACTCTCTGGGTGAAAAAGTTTTTCCTCATCTCCGTTCTAAATGGCCTACACCTTATTCTTAACTGTGGCCCCTGGTTCTGGACTCCCGTCATTGGGAACATGGTTCCTGCCTCTAGCGTGTCCAATCCCTTAATAATCTTATATGTTTCAATAAGATCCCCACTCATCCTTCTAAATTCCAATGTATACAAGCCCAGTCGCTCCATTCTCTCAACATACGAGTCCCGCTATCCTGGGAATTAACCTCGTGAACCTACGCTGCACTCCCTCAATAGCAAGAATATCCTTCCTCAAATATGGAGACCAAAACTGCACACAATACTCCAGGTGTGGTCTCATCAGGACCATGTACAATTACAGAAGGACCTATTTGCTCCTATACTCAACTGCTTTTGTTATGAAAGCCAACATGCTATTAGCTTTCTTCACTGCCTGCTGTATCTGCATGCTTACTTTCAGTGACTGATGAATAAGTACCCCCAGATCTCGTTGTGCTTCCCCTTTTCCCAAATTTTCACCATTCAGATAATAATCTGCCTTCCTGTTTTTATCACCAAAGTAGATAAGCTCACATTTATCCACATTAAACTGCATCTGCCCACTCACCCAATCTGTCCAAGTCACCCTGCATCCTCATAGCATCCGCCTCACAGTTCACACTGCCATTAGTTTTGTGTCATCTGCAAATTTGCTAATGTTACTTTTAATCCCTTCATCTAAATCATTAATTATTGTAATTAGCTGCGGTCCCAGTACTGAGACTTACGGTACCCCACTAGTCACTGCCTGCCATTCTGAAAGGGACCCGTTAATCCCTACTCTTTGTTTCCTGTCTGCCAACCAATTTTCTATCCATGTCAGTACCCTACCCCAAATACCATGTGCTCTAATTTTCCCCATAATCTCTTGTTGCGACCTTATCAAAGGCTTTCTAAAAGCCCTGGTACACTACATCTACTGGGTCTCCCTTGTCCATTTTCCTAGTTACATCCTCAAGAAATTCCAGAAGATTAGTCAAGCATGATTTCCCCTTCGTAAATCCATGCTGACTTCGACCGATCCTGTTACTCCCATTCAAATGTGCTGCTATTTCATCTTTTACAATTGACTCCAGCATCTTCCCCACCACCGATGTCAGGCTAACTGGTCTATAATTCCACGTTTTCTTTCTCCTGCTTTTCTTAAAAAGTGGGATTTCATTAGCTATCCTTCATCAACCATATATCTTCCCCTTACACTGTAAAAGTGCAAAACCCTACACTTAAACTCAATCAGCCACTTCTCTGCCCATTTCTGTATGATCTATATTCTGCTACAGACTTTACAGCCTTTGTTACTATCACTGTCTTGGTATATACTGCTAACGTACTAATGAACCCATCTACATATAAATCCAAGTCATTTGTATATATCACAAACAACATTGATTCAAGCATGGATCCCTGATTGCAAACTTTCAGTCACAATAAAGCCCTTCCACCACAAGCCACTGTCATCTATTTAGAACCAGTTCTGATTCCATACAACTAAACCACCATTAATCCCATGCATCTTAATCTTCTGGATCAGTTTGCCATGGGGTAAGGCAAATGCCTTACTAAAATCTATGTGCCCAACATCCACCCTTGACCCGCATCGATCACCTTTGTACCTCCTCAAAAACCTTAAGTAAGTTATCAAGGCATGACTTGCCACTCGACTGTCCCTAATTCCAAATGCAAGTAAACCCTAACCTGAAGAATGCTCTCCAATAGCTTCCCTACAACTGACATATGACTCACCAGCCAATAACTCCCTGGATTATCTCCACTTCCCTTTTTAAACATAGGAACAACTGTGGCTACTCCCCAGTCTTCCAGCACGTTGCCTGAGGCTAAAGAGTTTGGAAGAATCTTTATCATGGATCCTGCAATGTCCTCACTTACTTCTCTTAATAACCTGACATAGATCCCCTCAGGCCTGGGGATTTATCTCCCTCTCTTCTTTATCTCAATCAGCCCTTGCAAATTAGTATTCTTCACACTGATCTCACAGTTCCCCATGCCTTCTTTGTGGGAGGATCTGAGAGGTCCTAATACCTGTAAAAGAATAATTTACAGGGAAACTTTGTGAGGGGATGGGATTTCTCTGTGAGCAGGCATACACTTAAGGAAATTAAATTACCTCCTTCCATTTCAAAAGGAAAAATGTAATTTAATTAGGTGGCCAAATAATTGCTTTTCCATGGATAATTTGCCTTGCTAAACTCAAATTAGAAATGTTATCCACACCTGAAAACAATCTGTCTCCTAGATTATGACCTTTTACTGAATATGTGTATTACCATTTATGAAAATGTATTGTTCCCCTTTATTGCTCAGACTGCGATTTTTCAATTTAATTGCCAAGTACCCTTATGGATCTCTGGGAATAATGGTGCAGATCTTCAAAGCGTTAATTATGGGGTGTGAGCACTTTGGTTTGGAAGTCCGAACTTTGGTGTTGGCCTAAATCTCCAGTCATAAACAACATTCGCAATGGCGCTGCTGGAAGAACAGCCAGAGACCAGGGTTTATCCTGACATTGGGTGCTGTCTGTGTGGAGTTTGCATGTTCTCCCTATGACTGCATGTGTTTCCTCGGCGTGCTCTGGTTTCCTCCCACATCCCAAAGACATGTGGGTTTGAAGGTATTTGTCCCCTGTATATTGCCCTTACTGTGCAAGGGGTGGATGTGAAAGTGAAATAACCTCGAAATGGTCTGGTCAGCATTGACTCAGTGGCCTGATGGACCTGTTTCAAGCTGTATCTCTAATCTAATCTAAACTTTGCCCGTACAGCCAGCTGCACCTATGCTGATACCTCATGGAGTCCAATGGAGCTGTGCTAACTACTACACAATTTCCAGCTCTCAGGGTTGTAGATCAGTCCACTGAGCCTACACCAAGTCAGCTTTGGCACAAGCATGGCAATCAGTCTTATCTAAATGAATGGCAGACACTGGGTCCTGGGAGTAAAATCTAATTATCATGTTACTTTTAATTATTTTAACTTTCCTTTAGCTTTCTAAACATTACAGCTAAATGTCTTCCATATCTCTAGTTTTCACATCTTACCCTTCCATATCTATAATCTCCCTCTCCCCTGACTCTCAGTCTGAAGAAAGGCCTCGACCCGAAACGTCACCCATTCCTTCTCTCCAGAGATGCTGCCTGTCCCGCTGAGCTACTCCAGGATTTTGTGTCTTTCTTCAAGGCTAAATGTACATTTTTTTTTGTCGCATTCTTATTTTTTCAATGTCCCAAATGTTACTACATGTTGTGAATGTCAAAAGTCATCGCAAAAATATTCAATGACCTCAGCTACACGAACAGTTTTGACAGCCCATGTCAGCCTGAGGGCCAGGACTTGCATGGGTTATCAGCCACTCAACATGACAGATTTGAGCTACTTTATTCCTTCTCACCATTGCCTCCCACCAAACCTTTCAAACGTGGAACTTTACTAACAGCTGGCTCCCTTCTATCTCAACTTGAAATGCCTGATCATGGGATGAACACTGTCAACTCTTGTCTTAAATTTGCCGCTTGCTCTAAGCACTACAGTTTATCTGAAAGCACTGACTGTGCTGGATAACAATGAAATTCTAAAGGACAATACAATTAAGCTGTCAAGCCTGTCTAGTTTTAGGAAGAAATGTGAATAGAAGCACAGTAGTACAATAGAATTCACTACAATATGCCAGAATTTTTCTCTTCCATCTACACCACTTGGTTAAGCTTCTTAAAAATATAATTATAGCATACTGTATGATTTTATTATAACTACAGGATAGCAAATCCTGATAGGCTATCGTGATGTATGGAGACAAGGTTTCAAACAAAACATATTGACATATTTAAAAAATCATAGTGATCTGTGAAAATAAATAAAATATGGAATGAAACACCAACATGCTCTCCAGCAGTCATTTACAATAATTATTCCAAAGCCAACAGATATTAGTTAAGATCTAAATAAGAAAATAAGTTGTTCCTCTTGGAGTAGAGGGATTTGAGAGGAGAATTGATAGAGGTGTACAAAATCTTGAGGTTTAGATGAGAAACTATTCTGATCAAGTCTGAAGAAGGGGCTCGACCTGAAATGTCACCTATTGCTTTGCTCCATAGATGCTGCCTCACCCGCTGAGTTTCTCCAGCATTTTTGTCTACCTGATACAAGGTCAGGGATGCAAAGAATACAGGTAAAATTGAAGAAAAGCATTTTTTAATGCATTTGGAATGCACTGCCTAAAAAGTGATGAATGTAGATTCAATTATGACTTTCAAAAGGGCTATGGGCAAAAGGGGTGTGAGATTGACTGTATTACTTCACAAACAGCAAGAGACCCAACCAACCTTCTTTTGCACTCCGCTATAATGTTCTGATGCGGTTAATGCATCAGTAGTACAGAAAATATGGAATGTAAGTGAAAATACGTGTAATAAGTAAATAAACTACTTTAAGAATTTGACATTTTGACCTCAACTTCTTCCTCATCAGTGTGGTGATCAGTGTGAAAATGGGCAATATCTGAAATGAATAGTTCTTATGTCTATATACCTGGAGAAGAACATGGAGAAGATCAGGGGAAGTAACGGTAATATCCTGGAGCATATTAATATAACAAAGGATTTGGCTGAAGGGATTTACTTGTCACATATATAAATGATTTAAATGAAAATGCAGGTGGCATGATTAGACGTAGAAGATACCGAAATGTATGGTATAATGAAAACAAAGAACTGCAGATGTTGTTTTACAAAAAAAAGACACAAATTGCTGGAGTAACTCAGCAGGTCAGGCAGCATCTCTGGCAAACATAGATGGTGACAGGACCAGTACCCTTTTGGGTCAGGACCCTTTTTCCCCATCCTGACCAAAAACATTACCTATCCACGTCTCCAGCAATGTTGTTTGACCTGCTGAGTTACTCCAGCACTTTGTGTCTTTGTTTAGGGTGTAATTGATAATGATGAAGATTGTCTAAAGTTACTACAGGATATAAATTAATTGTGAAAGTGGCAAGGGAATGGTAGATGGAATTTAACTCGGCCCAGAGTGAACTGATGCATTTTGGGAAGTTAAACCAGGGTGAGACATACAGAGGGAATGGCAAGGCTCTGGGAAACGTTATTGAACTGAGACACATTGGAGTACAACTTGTTCCCTGAAAACTGGAGCACAGGTAAACAGGATGGTGAGAAGGGTGGATGGCATGTTTGCTTTCATCTGTCAAGGTAATGAGTACAAGAGTCCAAACGTCATGTTAGTGCACTTGAACTACTGTGTGTAGTTCTGGTTGCCACACAAAAAGGAACAACATTATTAAGCTAGAGAAAGTACAGAAAACATTCACATGGATATTGCATGGATTGGAGGACATGAGTTATCAAGAGAGATTGGATCAGCTAGGTCTGTTTCCCTGGAGTGAAGGAGACTCAGAGATATGATAAATGGTGAGAGACATGGATACTATTCCTTGTGTCTGTTTCCTATGGTAGGGGTGTCTAAAACAAAAAAAAACCATAGGCTTAGGGTGAGAGGGAGAAGGAGTAAAGGGAATCTGAGGGCAAATTTTTCCAACAAAGATTGGTTGGTATCTGAAATGAACTGCAAGAGAAGGTGGTACTGGCAGGGACAGTTTTAGGAGCATTATGACACACACTTCAAAGAGCAGAGTAAGGAGATGATATGGAATTACATAGGCAAATGGAATTTGTATAGGTAGGCCTGACAGTTGGTATGGGCATGGTGAGCCGATGGGACTGTTTCTATGCTGTACAACTATGACGGAAAAATGATACAGCAATTCAACATGTCACTGAATTCAACAGATAGCTTAATTAGCTAAATAATATCTACTCTGGCTCCTGTTTTATATTCTTAAAGTCTAGTTCTGTGCATTTCACTTCATGTGTATCCACCAATATGGATCATCGATGTCATTAAATGAATAATACAATAAGAAATAATTATTGATAGTCGCCAATATGAAATTAATCAAATATATGTTCTGCATTTGGAAATAGAAACAGTGAGAAGAACTCAAACTATAGTCCTACCTCTTGGATCTGCAATCGAACTTTGTTAATGGCTCGAATCCAACGTGCCCGAGCAGGAGGAAATAAAGGAATGTTATCTTCATCATTATAACTGAAAAACAAATATACTTTATGAAACAACTGTAATAAACTCTGCAATACTGGTAAATGATATACAAACGATATAAAGCACAGATGAAAGGGCCACTTGGTGATTGTCTATTTTCAGCAAAGACTGATTATAGGTTTGCATCCACTATATGTGAAGCATAGTAATTGTTGATTAGTAGGAAATTGCACTAGTTAATTTGCATATAGTCAGGCCCATAAACAGCAGTAAGACAATAGGACAGATAATGTGTTTTAATGGTTAGTTTATTTCACCGAATGCGTAGCGCATGAAAAAAGTAAAATTCGCTATTTTTCCTCAAACCGTCCTCTAAGAACTTATACCATTTCTGGTCCTTATATGCTCAGATTTAACAGATATCTAGTCTATGGGTTCTCCCAACAGGATAGAGACCATTAATTTAAATGACTGTTGTTCCCTTTCCTTCTTATTATCAAGAACAGATTCTCCTGTACGACTCACATCATACAAATTATCTAGTCTGTCTGCCCCTTTAACCCCACACTAAAATGCTGATCCTATAAATTTCCTTTCTTGGCTTCCATGTGAGGCAACATTCTAAATGGTTCTTCTTCTTGAGCATCATTCTCTCCCTTTCACAGAATGCATGCCAGAAAAATAATCTTCTCAGTAATCTCTTAAAGACCTATGCCATGGGGAAATACCTTAAATAAGGACAGTTTAGCTAATTAAATTCATTTTTAAGTAAGTATATATTTTTCTTTTAAAAGAAAAAACACACTATTTTACTTTAAATAATATTATCAATTGTTGGGAAAATGGCTGAGAAATTTCTGAAAGTGGTAATTTCCCCCATTCACCCTCTCTACATGCAGATGGTTAAATTGCATACTTCTGCCTCCAAAAACTATTATCACTGTATCTCTCCCCTCATGAATGCACTCGGTGCCATCAGTCGATCTTACATCTCCAAATGGAGCTTGATGCCTTCTATTTGTGGCCAGTTCCTGTGAATGAGGTTATCCCAGATATAAGAAGCATCCTCCATTTCCTGCCTCACGTGACCAAAATGCCATGCCTATCTTTTTGGACTCATTAATTAAGTTTTCCATTCACTTCACTTGATTTCCATTAATATGTATGATGAAAAATAAAACACCTAGCACCGATCCCTGTGGCACACCATAGGTTACATCCACTAGGTCTCCAACCTGAAAAACAATCCTCTATTACTTCATAATACCAATCCATTTTGGTTCTAATTTGCTATCTCACCTTGAATCCCATGTCTTTTATCCATTTGCACCACAAATTCAGACCTTGTCAAAGGGTTTACGAAAGTCCATGTAGACATATTCACAGCCCTGCCCTCATCTTGATCACCTCCACAAAAAAATTGATCAAACGTATGAAACGTGATCTCCCACAAACAAAGCCATGCTGACTATCCCTAATCATGTATAATAATAGAGCCTTTCTCTTTGAAAATGCAAATAGTAAGGATCTGTGTCTCTAGATAGATGGAATTCACACTAAGGCAGCAATTCCACAAGATGCCCCTTGTGAAGGAGATAATGATAACTTTCCTTTAAACATAATTACTATTGTTATATTCATCCCTATTGCTGAAGATTGTCATGATTATGGTATATCTGACATAAAAAAACAGTAGTGCTAACATTGAAAAATAATTACTTCTAAATCACATACTAGAAATTCTGAAAATCTGAGAATTTCCAGCACATCCTGTTATATAAATGTAGACATTCAAAACAATACCAAGAAATACAGATCTTCATGATAGAAGTGCATGAAATATAAAAATATAAGAAAGCCATGTGCTACATTGTGAAGAAGACAGATTTCCACAATATAACAGGCAAATTACTCAACTCTCAGAAAATGATGAAAAATGGGTCACTGAAACTTTTGCCGTTTTTGGCACAGTAGATTTATATACATAACTAGACTGAGTGGGACCCGTTGGGTCCCATGTTCACACGGGAGGGCTGGTCCCCCCAATGCAATATTCCACCTCTCCACTAATTCCAATATTGGTGGCCAGTGGGTGGGGGGGGGGGCTTTCTGGAGCGCTAGTATGGGTGTTGTGGGCTTAAGGGACTGGTTTCCAAGAGGGATTGTGGGCCAAATGGATTATTGGGGTGGCAGCTCAGTCACTCAAGCCTGATGTGCTGGCAACTCACTCACGGCTGGTGGGCTGACAGTTGACTCACAGCTTTTCCTTGAAATTCCATTTCAAGCAGGGTGCAAGGCCACCAAATTCAAGTGCAGTTTCATACCACTTCAAGCAGGGTGCAAGACAACCCAAATTCAAGTGCAGGTTCATAGCACTTCAAGCAGGGTGCAAAGGCCACCAAATTCAAGTTCAGTTTCATATCACTTCAAGCAGGGTGCAAGGCCACCAAATTCAAGTGCAGTTTCATCCCATTTCAAGCAAGGTGCAAGGCCACCACATTCAAATGCAGTTTCATACCATTTCAAGCAAGGTGCAAGGCCACCACATTCAAATGCAGTTTCATACCATTTCAAGCAGGGTGAACCCACCATAAAACCACCATAAAACCACACAAAACACCACATAAACACCACACTCACAGGTCAGTAGACATTCAGTGTGTTCAGTTGATTCACAGCTCAGACAGAGTCGTGACCTCTCCCTCCCCCATCTTGCAGAGACTGAGCCACACCCACACTTCCGGGTAGATCTTAAATCTCCAAATGGAGCTTGATGCCTTCCATTTGTGGCCAGTTCCTGTGAATGAGGTATAAGAAGCATCCTCCATTTCCTGCCTCACGTGACCAAAATGCCATGCCTATCTTTTTGGACTCATTAATTAAGTTTTCCATTCACTTCACTTGATTTCCATTAATATGTTTGATGAAAAATAAAACACCTAGCACCGATCTCTGTGGCACACCATAGGTTACATCCACTAGGTCTCCAACCTGAAAAACAATCCTCCAATACTTCATAATACCAATCCATTTCTGGTTCTAATTTGCTATCTCACCTTGAATCCCATGTCTTTTATCCATTTGCACCACAAATTCAGACCTTGTCAAAGGGCTTACTAAAGTCCATGTAAACATATTCACAGCCCTGCCCTCAGATAAAACAATTGAGAAGATGTGATATATTTACATTTATGCAAAGGGATTGAAACACAAAAGTAAAGAAAACCTACATTTGCAGAAGGTTTTTGGAAAAAGATTTCATCTACTGCGAAATTATGCAATTGGCTTGGAGGCAAAGCAACAAAGAGTTATTGGATTAAAATCGGGGAACTGCTTTATGCAAATTGATTGAACAGGTTAGTCTATATTCCCTGCAGTTTAGAAGTGAATGAATGAAAACACTGAAACATACGATTCTGAATGGGTTTGACAACTTGGTCCCCTTGGCCAGAAACTAGACAGTATTGTCTGCAAATAATGGCTAGAAATCCATGACTGAAGTCAAAAGGTTGTGAATATCTGTGATAATAGATAATTGCATTACCATCCCTAAATGCAATGGATAATTAGTCACTAAATACATTTAAAGATGACATTATTAAACCTCTGGAATCAAGAGGAAGCAAGGGATATGCAAATAGATTGGAAAAGTGAAGTTGGAGCAGGATATCAACCAAGATTTTATCATATGCCAGATTGCGGCAAAGGGGCATGTGGCCTTTTCTTATACATTTAATTTATATTTCTAAGCTTTTCTGAAATTCTACACAGATTCAGCAAGTTTTGTTTGCTATGTTTATTTGGAGGATGGTGAAATCGATGTGGGCAATACTAATATGTTAGGGCAGTTTAAGGTCAAGAAGGAGGTGATGTTGGAGCTCTTCATGAGCACAAAGGTGGAGGCCTGATGGGATGTATCCCAGGTTATTGAGAGAGAGGAGACTGCAGGGGGTTTCGATGGAGACCTTTTTACCATGTGTAACCACTAGTGAAGTTCAGGAGGACTGGAGTGATGCCAATGTTGTTCCCTTTTTCAAGAAGGGATGAATCCAGGAAATTATAAGCCGGTAAACCTCATATCAATGGTAGGGAAGCTATTGGAGAGGATTCTTCAGAATAGGATTTGGAAGAGATCGGGTTACTTAGGGACAGTCAGCATAGCTAGCCTTGTCCTTGGTAGGTCACGTTTTTATGAATTTCATCAAGTGTTTTGTGGAGGTAAGATGATTACTGAGAGTAGGACAGTGGATTTTGTCCACGTGGATTTCAGTAAGGCATTTGATCAAGTCCCTCATGCTAGGCTGATACAGAGGCAGAAGAAATTAGCTTAACTTGGCACCATGTTCGGCATAGACATTGTGGGCCAAAGGGCCTGTTCCTGTGCTGTACTGTTTTATCATCTATGATTTCAGATTGGAATTTAAAAATATAATTAAACATTTTGATTGATAACATTAATAATATTTATGAAAGCTGATAAGCAAACTTGGAATAATGGTAATTTAAATAGATCCACAAAATAATAATAGCAAATCAAGAGGATAAAAATTAGAACTAAAATTTAAAAATCCTTAAAATGGCAGAAGATCAGTAAAAAAATACAATTAATGCTTCAAGTCAATGAGTTTCCTTTGGAATAGACAGAAATCATGCTAAAGTTTCATGGTACTCCAACCAGCCAAAGGCTAAAATATGTTATGTGGTGTGAATAAAAAGATCTGAAATCCTTCAAGAAATTGTTTACACTGAGAGAGCAACCTCATTTATATTGATTTGACACTTTTTGAGATCTTTGTTCACGAAGCAAGTGAAAATGATGATACATTTTCAATAAAGTGCCAAACCAAATACATCTATAACAAGTTGAAAGCATTAGCTCCCAAGGTAAATCTTGAAGCCAGATTAAAAAGAGTGTATGCACTCAAACACTAATTGTAATGAAAGTAGTACTCACCCATCATGCGGTTTTGCAATCAACTCCAGCTCGGGGTAAACACTAGGGAGAGGCGATTCAAGTGCAATTCCATTCACTTTTTTGGAATTTTCATCATGCTCATCTATCACGTTTTCATTCAAATGTCCCGGTTCTCTATCAGCTTCATTGTACCATTCTTGTGTACCCGAACTATGGTGAGAGTGATATGATTCTTGATCTCGCCCATCATCCACTCCAGACTCATGTATGTTTTCGTTATCGTGATCAAGTTCACTGAGCTGAGAACTGCCTTGGCTGAGATTTCCTGATGAACCATATCTGCTACTTCCTGTCGGACTATAGAAGATAAACGACAAGTTCAGCAGCTAATTCAGAGTAATTGTAACAAGCATGCATGTATATGGCCTAACAGATAGCAGGAATGTGGAACTGAATGTCAGACTTTTTGACACTTTATCCAATTATATCCTAGTTCAAAGTATTTCTGATTGATGAGAAATTATTTTCATCGACACAAGCTTGTAAAGATCAACATGCTGTGAATGTATCAAAAAGACAGGATTTTGATTGCTTTCTGTATCAATAGCAAAATTAATCACCTGCAAATACTGCAGTTGTAATGATAATGAAATGGTCAGCACATATTTTACTTCACTCTGCAAAGCACAGAGCAATTTCTGGTATATACAAATGTACGGTTAATCGTGAACATTCAGAAGTTACTGCAAGAGAAATCTTGTCCCCCCTTACTAAGGAAGTCTTCATCAATGCAATTACTTTGTTTTGTTGTTTCTAAGGTTGTGGGCAGTACTGGTAAAGATAGTCCAATCCTCACTTGCTTTTCTGAAGGTGGATATAAAGAGCTATGTTCTGCAATTGTTGGAATATTTGTGGAGATCAAGACATTATCAGTGATTTGATCTGACTAACTCTTTACATAGTTCTCTGCAAAAATCATTGAACAAAATTAACATTTTTGAATTATATTTAACAGCTCAATAACTCATAATTGCTGGCCCTAAAACCATACATTCCATGTGTTAATTGATATTCCCTGAGATTGACATAAATAAATTCAAATGTTTTTAAAAGCATACAAATTTATTTTATTTCACTCACATTTCTATTTCAGTTTCTAACTTAATAAAATTTTGATGGCCCTATATTTATTTTGGTTTGGTGACTATTGCTTCTGGAAACCTGCAGCTTAGACTGTACCAGAAGACCGATGTCCCTGCTGCTTGCATTTAACTGCAAACTAAATTGAAAAGGGAACACCTCCGCTCAGTTCGTCTTAACCAACCTGATCTCCCGGTGGCCCAGCAATTCAACTCCCCCTCCCATTCCCAATCTGACCTTTCTGTCCTGGGCCTCCTCCATTGTCAGGGTGAGGCCCAGTGCAAATTGGAGGAACCGCGCCTGATATTTCGCTTGAGTAGTCTGCACCCCAGCGGTATGAACATTGACTTCTCTAATTTTAGATAGCTCTTGCTAATTTTAGATAGCCCTTTCTCTCCATGGATGCTGCCTCACCTGCTGAGTTTCTCCAGCATTTTTTGTCTACTTTTGAAAAGGGGAAATCTACACAATGTTAATCTTTGTGAGGAGATTAATGTGTCAGGTGATTTCACTTCAACACTGACAGAAAAATCAGGGCTCTTGTCTTTCACTGTTTATTTTGTTTCATGGAATAATAGCCAGATGGGCCTTCTTCTCCAGCCAGTTTATATACCCCTAACTAGCCTTCAATTTGCTCTCCTTGTCAACCCCAATCTATGTCACCTGTCTTCTCTTAGTCTCCATTCCATCTCCTTATGTTCTCTCCATCCCACTATTTTCTCTCCAAGTTTAAACATGCCTATTTTCTACAATTTCCTACTTCAGCAGAAAGGTTATGGGTCTGAAACATGAACTATATTTCTCTGTCCACAGCTGCTAGCCAACCTGTTGGATATTTCTAGTATTTTCTATTTTATTCTCAGATTTTTCTCGATATGCAGTTATTTTTGTATTTCATTATACATTTTAAATCATGCTATCTGTTTTGCATATACATTAACTTTAATATACAATTTCTTGTGTTATAGTTTCTTTAGGACATATATTTCACTATATTCAAAACGCCACATACCAAAGAACAATGACAACACATAAAACCAGACGCAGCATTAATACTATGCATAGCAGACCAAAGACAAAACTCCCACATAGTCACCTTCACATAAAGCAAACTAAAACTAAGACCTTCCACACACAGTCAGAGTACCTATATAGTAAGAAATTGGGGGTTTTTCAATATGTTTTAGTTATGTCAAATCATAAATAAAACTATGACCTCTAACTTAAAATAAATGGCATTCAAGGCATTATATCATTTACTGTGGTAAAAAATGCAATAGGTATTTTACAAGTATTAATATTAAGAGATCAGGTATTCAAAATGTCCTTAAAAAGAGGATTTATCACTGATTTCAATTTTGCAATCCATTACATTTTAAAATGTATCTGATAAAAAGATAATAGAACACCCGTTTGGTTTATCGGACTACACTGTACATTAGGTATTATGTGGAATATTGACGTGCAATTATAAGATTCTGTGCTGGAGTTTATATTTGAAATTATTTAAAAGTACAATCAATTTATTTATGTTTAAGAAAGAACTGCAGATGCTGGAAGAATTGAAGATAGACAAAAATGCTGGAGAAACTCAGCGGGTGAGACAGCATCTATGGAGCGAAGGAATAGGCCACATTTTGCGTCGAGACCCTTCTTCAGACTGATGTCGGGAGGGGGGTGGGCGGGAAAAAGAAAGGAAGAGGCAGAGATAGTAGGCTTGTGGGAGAGCTGGGAAGGGGAGGGGAAGGAGGGAGAAAGCAAGGACTACCTGAAACTGGAGAAGTCAATGTTCATACCGCTGGGATGTAAACAACTCAAGCGAAATATGAGGTGCGGTTTCTCCAATTTGCGTTGTCTCCACTATGGCAATGGAGGAGGCCAAATAGAACAGGGTGCCCCTCTTCTATCATAGATGAGGCTCTCACAAGGGTCTCCTCTATATCCCTCAGCTCCGCTCTCACTCCCCATCCCCCTATTCATAACAAGGACAGTCCCCTTTGTCCTCACCTTTCATCCTGCCACCCATTGCATACAACATATAATCCTCCGACATTTTCGTCCCGATTCCAATGGGAGCCCACCACTGGTCACATCTTCCCATCTCCTCCCCTTTCTGCTTTTCACAGAGACCGTTCCGTCTGTAACTCCTTGGTCAATTTGTCCCTTCCCACCCAAACCACCTCCTGCCCTGGTACTTTCCCTTGCAACCGTAGGAAATGCTACGCTTGTCGCTTTACCTCCCCCCTCGACTCCATCCAAGGACCCAAGCAGTCTTTCCAGGTGAGGCACAGGTTCACCTGCACCTCCTCCAACCTCATCTATTGCATCCGCTGCTCTATGTGTCAGCTGCTCTACATCGGTGAGGCCAAGCGCAGGCTTGGCGATCGCTTCGCCCAACATCTCCGCTCAGATCGCAATAACCAACCTGATCTCCCGGTGGCTCAGCACTTCAACTCCCCCTCCCATTCTGAATCCGACCTTTCTGTCCTGGGCCTCCTCCAATGCCAGAGTGTCCCACCGCAAATTGGAGGAACAGCACCTCATATTACGCTTGGGTAGTTTACACCCCAGCGGTATGAACATTGACTTCTCCATTTTCAGCTAGTCCTTGCTTTCTCCCTCCTTCCCCTCACCTTCCCAGCTCTCCCACAAGCCTACTGTCTCCGCCTCTTCCTTTCTTTTTCCCGCCCCCCCCGACATCAGTCTGAAGAAGGGTCTCGACCCGAAACGTCGCCTATTCCTTCGCTCCATAGATGCTGCCTCACCTGCTGAGATTCTCCAGCATTTTTGTCTATCTTCAATTTATTTATGACTTTTTTTTAACTTATCAAACAGGTGCAATTACAATTCTTTAGCTCTATCTGATTGATTTCCCAGACGTCACCGGAAAATTGATACAAGTTGATTGCCCGCAGATGACACTTGACACTTCTATCTTGAAATTATAGCTATATATAGCATTATAGCATTAGTTTTCAGGTATATTAAGAATGCAGCAGAACTCAGTCTGAAAGACTAAAACATATCTATCTGTCAGTATGCTGAAATGAAAGACCTTCCATATTCATTAAGACGTGGATTAAGATAAGATATCTGGTGTTGCAAAATACCAGATACCCAATCGAAAAAAACAAAGAAATAAAAAATAATGATTTTTGATTCAGGGGGAAATTATTTGAATACGAAGGGTAACATTATGCAAACAAAATGCATAAATATTCATGCAAATTGAAAGTATACGACATAGACAACAGCTGTAAATGATATTTATATAGAATTTTTCACAAAGCTTTCAGGATGTCAGAAAATGCTTTACAGAGAAAAATATATATTTTATATGTACTCAATGTGAGTTAGTTTGTTTTTTTAACATGAATTGAGGATCAGTTCCCCTTTATTTTAAATAGTGTTGTTAGTATTTTTTAGATGAGAATAACCTGAGCCTCAAATTAATTTCTCATTCAAAAACCTGGGTTGGAGCATCGGTTTGTTATAGTGAATGTTTTATCTAACGGAGAAGATACTTAAGGGCAAATGAGCTTTGAAATCCTATTTAAGCAAGTATAATTCAAAATAACAAAAGCCAAAGAGAATGAAGATGATATGTTATTTATGTGTATATATATGGTCTATGGTATATGGACACACTGAACTGTTCTGTATTACGCTTACAATATTCTGTTGTGCTGCAGCAAGCAAGAATTTCATTGTCCTATCTGGGACACATGACAATAAACTCTATTGACTCTTGAAAAATTAAATGGATAGAAATTATTTTGAGTCTTTGCACAAAACGTCTAAAAATATGGTGTTGGCTAAAAAATGGTCTCAGAGCTTCCAAAATTCAGTACTATTAACTTTAATATTTCCACAACTAAGTTCTATGTTTAGCTCAAGCAACTGAGGACTAGGTTCTACACCAAAGACTATTTGACATAGTAACTAATAGTTTCCCTTATTAAAATAAATGCATGGGTGCATGTGAATGCAGGTAGCAAGTGTGTAATAAGGCTGTCCTTTCAAGGTGAAGTTCTGTAACAAGAATGTCCCTTCAATAGGCAAATCATCACTATTTATTATAGTTAAATATATGTAAATTTTATTTTTATGGATTTGTGTTTGAAGTTGAAGACATCCTTTTGGAAAATAGAAACTGTCTCAATATTTATTCCCATGAGTCCTGTGATGGGGCGGATTATACTTAAATGATGCTGAAAATGCGCACTGAATTCCTAATCAATATCTTATAACTTTTAAAACTCTGATCTTCGATGTGTGTGTGTGTGTGTGTGTGTGTGTGTGTGTGTGTGTGTGTGTGTGTGTGTGTGTATTTATTTGTATGTGTGTGTGCGTGAATCTGCGTTTTAATCAAGGAGTCTGCGTTTCTCCTCGAAAACACGACGCGATAACGGTGACATTTTTATATATTCCGATAGAGATTTACGCCATGATGTCACAAATTGCCTCATCTGAAATTTTGATGCATTATATCTTGAGTTATTTATTAAAATTGTTGAATCAAATCAAATAGACATCTATGGAGGCAATACATCTCTGCCTACTGTTTTCTCAGTGATGCCATAAACGTAACCATCTTAAAGAAAGGAGACATCTGATACCAAGGTCTCTTCCTGCTGTTTGCCACAGGGAAAGTCATCCCAGGATCCTCTTTAACATCTGATGTTCGCTGAATCATAGTGAATTATAGTGCAGATTTTCATCCAAAGGCAAAGAAATTCTGCATATGATAATTCCTGGAAATGCAGAGATCAGCAATGGCCACTTTATATGGGCTTCCTCCGTCTCATTAAAGTCTTTGACTCCAGCATTTGAAACAGGCTATGGAATACTCCTCAAATTCAGCTGCTCCCAGAAATTCAATTTCATCACACGTTTGTCCACAACAGCATGTAACCCACAATACTAATCAGCAGATCTGCAACAAAACCATTGCAGTGAACACCAGTTCATCAAGACTGCAACACTGCCCCGATATTTTTCCAATCATTCTTGCCATATTGTTGTACCATGCTTCTGATGAACTTCCCTGGGGAATGGTGCTCTACTTCAGAATTAACGGTATATTGTTAAACCAACAAAACTACACTCAAGAACAAAGGTTACCTGAACCTCAAGTTGTCAGAATGCAGTCTATGTGCACATTCAGAGACCAAGCTCCAAGACGTCATTAATTCGAAGAAGCAGACCAAAGGATAAGTCTTACACTCAACATCAGCAAGACAAATTTTAGCAGTCTACCAATCTACACTGCCGCATTACCTTTGTGGCACTTCACTATCCTCTGACAACAAAGTTTCACATGAGACTTTGGAAAATGTAGACACTTCTTTTCTTTCAGGAGCCAGCTCTCAGCAAAGGGAATCAATAATGAAATTCACCAGTGCTTTCATTGCCTTTGGTCGATCGAGGAATAGGATATTAGAAAATGAATACCTCAATCTTGGCACAAAACTCAAAATGCATAGTATCCATGAACCTATAGTCAGTCATCTTAACATAATGGATACACTGCTAAATAAATCCTATAAAATAATACTTCATTGACATACAAGGCAAAGGACCTTATCGTTGCACAACTAGTAACTCACAACGCCAAAGACCCGAGTTAGATCATGACCTCAGGTGCTATCTTTATAGTGTAAGAACATAGAAACATAGAAACATAGAAAATAGGTGCAGGAGTAGGCCATTCGGCCCTTCGAGCCTGCACCGCCATTCAATATGATCATGGCTGATCATCCAACTCAGTATCCTGTACCTGCCTTCTCTCCATACCCCCTGATCCCTTTAGCCACAAGGGCCACATCTAACTCCCTCTTAAATATAGCCAATGAACTGGCCTCAACTACCTTCTGTGGGAGAGAATTTCAGAGATTCACCACTCTCTGTGTGAAAAAAGTTTTCCTCATCTCGGTCCTAAAAGATTTCCCCCTTATCCTTAAACTGTGACTCCTTGTTCTGGAGTTCCCCAACATCGGGAACAATCTTCCTGCATCTAGCCTGTCCAACCCCTTAAGAATTTTGTAAGTTTCTATAAGATCCCCCCTCAATCTTCTAAATTCTAGCGAGTACAAACCGAGTCTATCCAGTCTTTCTTCATATGAAAGTCCTGACATCCCAGGAATCAGTCTGGTGAACCTTCTCTGTACTCCCTCTATGGCAAGAATGTATTTCCTCAGATTAGGAGACCAAAACTGTACGCAATACTCCAGGTGTGGTCTCACCAAGACCCTGTACAACTGCAGTAGAACCTCCCTGCTCCTATACTCAAATCCTTTTGCTATGAATGGAATGGAAAATATTTATCCATATACTGAATCTTAGATAATTTTGTGTAATTATGAAAAACAAAATTATTAGCCAATGATTTTTTAATGGTAATTTTGTCCTCATGCCAATACTCATGCCATAACAAAAGATGCGGCCTGGCCCATTGAGTTCCTCCAGAACTTTGTTTTTTTGGGCAAGATTCCAGTATCTGTAGTTTCTTGTGTCTCCATAAGGAAGTTGCTTGTTTAGAATCCTCTATATAAATTAAGGCTTTGGATTCCATAAGTGAGATAAAGTGAATGTGCCATGCGCAGTACTAAGTGAAAGTGAAACATATCTTTGGGTCATTTAAGAAATTAGGATCTAAAGCTCAGATCACCTCTGGTGATAAGAAGCTGTTATTACTGTTGTGAGAAAATTACATGAAAGCAAATAATATAGATTTGCTCATACTAAACAGTACTTTCAAAGATTTGAACCAATGATGCAGGTGCCATCCTGATGTCCAGATCACCAGATTTTACAATAGCCAATTTAAAGAGTTACTAGTGCAAATCAGACCTCATCATAATGTTATTTTGCCACCTAATGCATTTGATGATTTGAATCCTTTCCTATACGTGCAGTATAATTGCCTTGATATTGTTTCCTATATGAGCAGTCTTGAAGAATATTTATTACAAAGACGTTGAAAGATTCAAAAGAACTATCAGAAAAATAACATGACACTTACAAAATACGGCATTGCCGCATTATATTGTGCTAAAGGATTACTAAATGAGCAAAAATAAAGATTCAAGTGTGTGTTCAAAGCTTTCTTGGTAAGTGCAACAGCCTACTGTCTCCGAGGTACCTCTGACCCATGAATGCTTAAAGGTGAGAAGAACTAGTTGGGTCAGATTTTCACAGCACCTGTTATAGTTTTTGACCACACGTGCCTGTCACCACATTGTTGAAAAATGATATATTTCATTATCCAAAGATGACTGCTGCCAGCATAGTCTCCTCTAACATTAGCAGAGAGCAAAACTTTTCATCAAGCTGTGACTTTTTAAATCCCAAAGTAATGATAAGTGCAAAGAAGTGATTGGTAAGCCAACAACAAAAATGAACAGATCAAACCAAAAACTGCCTCTTAACTTAGGTTGAGAATATAAATGCAGCAATCGTCATGCCAAAACCAATAGTCAACAGGTCACAAACTGCCAGATATAACCAGGCACAAGGCTGTGACAATGAAGCAGATTATACTTGACAGTATGTGATGTCCCAACACAATTATGCATTTTACATAATGATACACAAAATAAAAGAACGTTGATTTTAACCTGATATTAAATAATCTTTTTTTTAAATCAAATTTAACATTTGCAAAGAGTTGGTAAATATTTTTTATCAATGGTGGAATTGATTTAAAAGGCAAAACCTTATAGTTTATTTTAATTAATTATTACTAACTGTGGCCTGTACATTATGGGGCATTATTTTAGGTACCTGACCTACGCTTGAGCCCTGAGTGTAATGCACATCAAGCATTGAATTGAAAAAGGACAGATTTAGAAATAAAATCACTAGACTATTGCAATACATGTAATTTACTATTATTTTACTAATGCATTATAAATGGTTAACCTTTTGGTGCCATTTATCATGCTAAAGCGAAACTGGCCTTTTCACATTCAAAAGTTCCAAAGTGTGTAAAGTTTGGTCCTGTGGTCCATGCATCAACACCGGAGATGAGCAAGCTGCAACCGAAATATCTGTTTCATCCCCAGATATCTTCTCCTGGTTTACACAGAGTTGTTCAGGTACTTCTTCTGAAGGAATGGCATCTGGAATATCCTGCAAAGTATCTGAATTTCTTGCTCTAAGGCACGACTGTTCTGTCCAGGTATTTTCAGCAATGTTATCTGTAACTTCTGATGCCTGCCCTGACTTTCCCAGTACTTCCTTATCCTTTAATAAGTCAATATGACTTTTGTAATCCAGTAACTCAGATCTTGAAATGTCAGGAATATCCATTTTATCTCTTTCTAAAGGCTGCTCTGTGATAACATAGCTTCCTTGTTCATTTGTGGTCTCGTTTTGACAGGTATTATTATTCAGAATTTCAAAACCAGAATTTTGCACCTTTTCCCCCTCTCTCTCCAGTTGATCAGCATCCCTTTCAAAAAGTGTCTTAGAAAATTTCTTGAAACTTGACAGCAACCCAGTATGCCCGAATGAGCTACTTTTAAGAGATGGCTGCGAAAACATAGAACTAAATGACTTGCCATTTTCTCCTGAAGACAGGAAATTGAATTTAAGTGCTGGAATTTCAAAAATTGACATGGGAGTCTCACAATCAGTCTTTTGTGTTGCGGAGTTGACTGATGGACAATCTGACAATGGTACTTCACAAGTATTAACATCCTTCGGTAAAACAGTCATACCTCCATCTTGAAGCTCCATGCTAATCATTGCATTATCTGATTCTATAATACTGTTTTCTAAAAACATGTCTACATTTGTTGCAAAAGGACTGAAAGTATGATTCCCCGTAGAAACTGTAATGGCCAATTCTTCATTTTCCTGTGTATCTGAAGGTAGTATGATATCTTCGGTTTTAAGAACTTCTGTGGGTTTTGGCTCTGAATATACTATTGTATTTACAGGTTCAGTATCCTCCATAATGCTATCCACCTCCTCACCATTTGTGTCATTATCAACAAAAATTGTATTTTTCTCAGTGCAACTGATAGATTCTTGCTCCAACAAAGTACTGGCATCATCACCATTTTCACCAGAAACATCAACAATCAATTCTTCTACTTTATATGGGGTCTTCAGAATTTGGAAACCATCTCTTTTTCTAAATTCCCCGATTTCTTCTTGAAACAAATTGTTTTTTGGACTATCAGTGCGTTTTGTTGCTCCAGAAGATAATTTAAACTTATTGAACAGATCACTTTTGGTAGATGGAGTCTGGCCACCTTGTGAAAAATTTAAAAATGAGCTTTGTTGCTGATTACTTGATACAGAGTTTGAGTTTGTAAATACAGACTGAAGTGATGAAAATGAACTGTTTGAACTTTTCGTAGATTCACTGGTAGGAAACAACTTAAATTTTGTCATAAACCCAGAAAACATTTCTACAGATGAGTCTATCAAAGATTTATTACTTTCAGATGATTTCATTTGTTCATTAGCATCTAGCCGTCCTGTAACTGTACAAGTTGTTACAGTGCCTTGTTTTTCCTTTTCCATGTTTCTCAAATCATATGTTTGGTCACATTGCAGTTCCCGACTTTGCTCCCTTCCAGTATCAACCTTGCATCGATCATTTTTCACCTCAGAGTGCAAGTGACCGGAACTATTTTTATGTAATTTTCCCCCCAAATAAACTGAATTACTCATAAGCTTTGCTTGTGTTAAATATTCATCTGCAGCATTAACTTGAACAATATTTTCATCCTCATTGCAATTATCAATATCGACATGCTCAGGTTCCAGGCTCTTCACAAAATTAGAATCAGATATAGTGACATGATCATCTTTATAAGCATCATCATTGTTAAAAAGGCATGTTGTATCTGATACATCTTCATTCTGATTTGAATAAAACAAGTCATCGGCAGCAACACTGCTTTCAACTCTAACTTCTTCATCTGCTGAATACTCATTGTTTTTGTTGCCCATTAAAGAGCTTTTCATGGATATTAAGTCATTGTCATTTTCATTTGTAACAGTAGTGTTTGGCTGCATAGCTGCCGTTTTCATGTCTAACTGCTCCATTTCTGTAACAGCTTCTGTTTGACCTGCAGTTGTTTGATCATGCTGCCTTACTTTTTTTTCAACCTTTTCTTCAAAACTTGGCTGGGAGATCTCTGGCTTTGTCTTTTTCTCATCACTGAATGTCATGTCAAAGAAATTAAAAACAGAGTTGTTTTCTTTTGTCTTTTTCTCAACTGAGGAAGTTGTTGAGAAGAAAGCTGGTAATTTAAAGAATCCATCTGAATTACCTGTTGGTTTGGGCCTGGATAAAAATGAGCCACTGTTATGAACTTGGGTATGATTTGATGTATCAGCTGCTGCACTAAAAAATGAGAATATGCCCTTACCTGTTCCTTGCTGTCTGGATTGAGATGTATTAGGAAACTTCTGATCATCTCGAAAGGATAAATTAAAGAGACCTAATTTGGGTTTTTGCTCTACCTTTTCTTCGTCATGTGATGAAGCAGATCCAAGAGAATTACTTTGGTCTTTATCAGATTTTTTCAACCTTCCAATGTTTGAAGAGCTGGATGTTTCTGAACCAAACTGATTTCTCAAAGTAGTAACAGTTGGTTTATTTGGAGATTTTGTTATATCAGAAAACTCTGCTTTCATAATATATTGAGTAGATTTCACTTCACCAAGAGAGGTACAGTCATCCCACACTACAGTGGGGTCATTGCTTGATGCCTTATTATTTGGGATGATTTCATTACCAGCTTTCAGAGAAGATGAAATGTTTTCCTTTTCTGTTGCACCAACATTTTTTTCTACATTTGCCATTTTATTTGTAATGCCATGCAATGCACTTCCTTCCGCTGTTACAATGTCATAATCTGTGCCCCATTCCCTCAGCGTTTGTTGCTTTCGCAAACCTTTTAATCTTGCATTTGGCACCTCGTATTTTGAGAATCTAAGTGGAGCATTTTCTTCTCGATTTTTCAGACCTTTATTTTGAATTCTGCTGTTATCCAAAAAAGATTTACTTTCACTGTTGGTTGAGCTCAAAACATCCGATTGTTGAACTGGACTTGCATCCGTTTTAAAGAAGCCTCCAATTGAGCTGAAAAAAGAAGAGATGCCTGAAGATTGAGTTTCTGCATCACACTGAATAGCTGTTGTTCGATCTTTCTCCTCCTTTTTGAGTGTTTTGGTTTGGTCTTCTCGGTTTTTTTCTGACAAATTCATGCCAGCAGGTCTATGCCCTTCTTTCGAACGTGCTGATGAAAAAAAATCAGAGACATTTTGAAATCTCTCATCAGTTTTAACTTGAGACTGACCTGAAGAATTAAAAAGTTTTAAAGAGCTTTTAAAGAATGAGTCCTGTACAGTCCTGGTGGAAGCTTCAGGAGCAGTTTGATGTTTCTGAGATGGTATATCCGTTGCTACATCCTTGGATTTTGGATCTGAAGCAAATGAATTATGGTTTATGTTGGAAATGCTCTCAGATAATGGCTGCAATCTTGTCTTAGTTGTTTTTTGCTGGCAGTTGTATTTATCATTTAGAAACTGATCAGATTTGAGCATCAACATAGGAAAATCTTGATTTGTTGTGTGCTGGTGCTCATTAATCAAGGTTGGCTGTTCTCCAACTACATTTGAGTGTGACTTCCAGCTGGTGGATATAAATTTCAAGCTTTTTAAACCAGATGCAAATACATTAATTGGCGTTTGATCTTGATTCATTGGTAACGGTTGCACATTCTCAGTATCATCATTTATTCTATTCATAGTACCACTTCGAGGAAGTGTTTTATTGCTATCCATTTCATTCTTTGTAGGAGTAAAACATGTTGCATCTGCTGAAGACAAATTAGAATAATCAGAATTTTCCATACTTTGTTTCCCAACTAAACCACCCAATGCTGAGAAAAAATGAGTTATCTTTTTAAAAGATGTTCCATGTTCTTCAGATTGTTCCTTAAATTCAGATATCTTTTGTTCAGAATAGGAAGGTTCTGAAAGCTTAACAGAAGAATTAAATTGTTTTATCAGCCCTGCAGAGACAGGCTGTGACAAGGATTTAGATTGGGATTTTGAAAAAGGATGGTCAGAAATTTCACTTGCTGCAGTTGTATCAGCTAAAGATTTGCAAGTCAAATTACCTCTTTGGATTATTCTAAGATCAAAAGCTGAAGTCTGAAGATCTTCGTGGCGATGAATGAGTTGTTTCTCATATATAAAATCCATTTTAAGCTTTTCCATTCTGCATGTATTTTTCCTTAATGAAAAGTCGAATGGCTCTTCTCTGTCCCATTCTATTGAATCCTTAAATACACCTGCATAGGTACCTAAATGTTTACCTACTAACTGTTTATTTTTCTCAAGAACCAGGGAAAGATCAAGAGGTACATCATCAATTTCTGATTCTATTGGTTGCTCTTCCCAGCACCAGAGTAAGTCCAAATCACTCGGAATGGGTACCTTCAAACCACAAACAGAAACCATGTAATTACTGACCTCTATGTCAAAATCACCATTCAACCATTGATCACACGCCCATTCTTCCTGCCCTTCATCTGTCTCTGGACTCCATAGGTATATAAACTGGCCGCTACCATCAGTAATCAAGGAATATATGTATTGATCATCACTAAAGATGTAGTAACCATATTCAGCATCTTCTGAAGGACACCACATCCCCTGTTCAAATATAGTTAACCAGTCTTGGTGTTCTTGATAATTACTAATAAAGGAGTTTTCTTTGTTATGTGACTCTTGTTGCTGTGTGAAAAGCCAAGCAACTCCATTGCCAGAGAAACTTAAATCCAGCGGCAGTTCCATAGAACTCCTTTCACCAACTTCAAGTTCCAATAAATTCCAATCTTTCTCTGAGTTTGCGTTCATACATCTCGTATTTCTCTGGTCATCATCTTCATAATATAAATACTGCATACTGGAATCTCTGGATTTTACACTAAGATCCAAGTAATCAAGTCCCATGCTATTTTCAATCTTATTGCTGAATAAATGTCTTCTCTCTTCAACACT
Organism: Amblyraja radiata; assembly: GCF_010909765.2. Classification (NCBI taxonomy): domain Eukaryota; kingdom Metazoa; phylum Chordata; class Chondrichthyes; order Rajiformes; family Rajidae; genus Amblyraja; species Amblyraja radiata. The sequence goes on from NC_045956.1 coordinate 133,304,537, forward strand.
GGCATCATTGTCATTTATTGAGAGATTCATGAACATAGAATATTCATCCCTCTCATTGTTCCAGTTTCTACACTGGATCTGGAAAGCATCTTGATTTGTAACAATATCATCTAACCAGCATGTATCAGCACCTTCTTGTGAGCCAATTTCAGTACAGTTATCGTCTCCCAATTCCACCACAGAATTAAAACTACTTAAATTGGTGGGATTTGACAATTCTACAGAATCATTTGGTGGTAATAAATTATACGCTCGACCGTCTCTGCAGAAATCATTCCATGTGACCTCATATTTCAGTGATCCAGGTGCACCTTGCTTCAATTTTTGCAAGTTTTGAGCAAAATTGTCATGATTTTTTATGAATGCAGGGCAAGTGTTTGTTTCTTTAGAAAATTCACATTCATTCAGGTGCAGATCCATTTTATTATTAACATTTTTGTCATCAGCACTTTCTGAATCAAGGAAAGATTTCCCAAAGCTCCAAAATGAGTTTTCCTGTTTATCAAAATCCTTCTTAGATTTTGTGGGTTCATCTCTATTTTTCTTTGGTTTGGAAGTAAATTGTTCAAAGAAACTGAAAGATGATTTTTCTTCAGCGTTTTTGTCTGTCCTATTAATAACATCAGCCAAGATTGAACTTATTTGTCCACGTTCACCATCATTCTTAGTTTTTTCTTTATCAGATTGACCTTTACTCATAAGTTTCAAGAAATGAAGAGAACTCTCTTGTTTTGAAGGTGTGCCCTCTTGCTTCTTTGCTGATAAATTAAAGAGGGTTGAAATAAAACCTGACTGCTTACTGTTGTCTTCTTCTTTCTTATCGACATTGTTTGGCTTCATTGTACCATCGTCACCTTTGACCAAAATATCAGCTTGATTTGATGTATTAGATGACATAATCAAAGATGTGTGCTTCTTTCTGTCTTTTCTTTCTATGTTTATCACTTTATCAGAATAATCTTTGCTACTAACTTCCTGCTTTAAGTTTATTAAATTTTCATTTGGAGCATATTTTATAAAGCCTGAAAAAATTCCATCTTTGCCAAGAGTTGGTTTGTCTGTTTCAGGTAATTTTTCATTAATTGATTCAACATGCTCATATTCCAAAGTGGACTTATCTACTGTGATACAGTGATCAGAGGAAGATGTTGCCGCATCTGAAAATGTTATGTGTTTGTTTAGATCTACTTGTTCAGATACAGTCCTCAAATTTTCCACTTTATCATTAATTTCCAGCTTTGACGTGGATGCATTTTTACTGACTGAAAATGTAAACAAGCCTGAAAAAAATCCTTGTTCACTACTGATCTTTTTTTCCTTTTTATCTCTATCAATTCTTTGTTTTGCATTTGATGACAATTTTGAAATATCTTCCAATATATTATCTTCATATTCATCAGATGTTGTAATTTTATCTGGCTGTGGTTCATTTTTTATTTCATGTTTAAATGCTGATAGTCTCTCATTCACATGAAATTTTACAGAAGATATTCTTCCATCTGGGTTTGCTTCGTTTTGATTTTCAGTAGAGATGTTTTCAGAAGAAAAGAATGGACGTTTCAATTTTTCTACAAGAGAGAAAGACTGATTATCTCTATTTCTTTCCTCATCTCGGACATCCTCAGCAGATCTGTGAAAAGGAAACTTTGACAGAGTCTCTGATGCTGTTTGTGTTTTATTGTCCAGTGAAGGAAAAAAAACATGACCTACTGATTTTTTTAAAGGGTTAAAATATCTCAAATTAATTCCAGAGCAGTATTGTGTGTTGGACTTGGTTTGTAAAGATTCTAATTTCGTGGAAGGCGTCATATTATTCTCTATTTTATTATCATGAGCATTGTGTGGTCCCAGAGTTTCAGGTGTATGTTTATCTGTTATTTCTCGAACTATGGGAATTGACTGCTCCATAGTTTCTGACATGTTATGCAACTCTAATGCATGATCTGTACATTTATCTAGAGCAACATCTTTCTGACATGTGTTTGTTAAAAAGTTATTCTGTTGGTACAACTTATCATCAAAATTATTTTGAGAGTGATTGTCAATGTCATTGGAGCGGGGACAATTATTAGATACTTGTAACGCATTTTTTCCTTCACTGTTAGCTTGATGTGTTGTATTTTGCCCAATGTCATTCTGACTATCATTTGCTATATTTTTTTCTATCAAGAACTTTAAAGGGTTTAGTTTCTCAAGTAATGACTCAATGACTCTGTTCTGTGATGGTTCAGTTACCAGAGAGATATTTTCATCTTGCGGCTTTTGTAACGTTTTCTCCTCTGCTGTATTCATCATTTTAGAAGAATCAGATTCTTTGCTTTCTGGAGAAGGCCATGGAGGTTTGGACAGCAAAGTATCAGTTCCTTCTGATGCATCATTCATAGGAGGATGAACCTTTGTATCATTGGTAATGGGTGAAAATAAATTTGAGAGATTAGTGCGTGCCTTATTAATTTTGTCTGGAGATTCTGAAGTAGCAGACATTATTTTTCCCAGAAATGAATGCTGCTTTTTACCCATTCCTACTTTTTCACCCAATGAGTTGAATAGAGACTGCATGGTATTTTTCACACCAGTCAGATCGGGAAGAGAGTCCAGTTTTTGATCACTATCCCCACCATCAGCCTGTTTCAACCCTTTTTCATTTTCCCATCCTTGTGCATTATTACAACAAGGTACTTTTTCTTCACTAATATGCTTCCTCGGGCTCATGGATTCTTCTTGAGACTTTCTGAGAGTTTTATTCTGCATTTTTGGAAGTGATCCAAATTTATTAATTTCCTCTTCTTTTTCTGCCAAGTACTCAGAGACAGATGCTACCAGACATTGCAGTTCATCCATTGGATCAATAAAATCTTCATTCATTTTCTCACTTTTGGTGGAATGCAACCTTTTTCTGGTTTGATGTAATATGTCATCAATTTCCTCATCAATGATGAGCCTTGATTGCTCTTTGCTTTGGGGGATATTTGAAGCAATGATATCCTGATTTCTGTCAACACACCTTTTGCCACTTTCATGCCATGACTGTGCAATTAATAAAGCTTCTTGTTCATCGTCAGATTCAAGAGAACAACAAAGATCATCAGAATCACTGCTATTATAGGTATCACAAATGTCCTCTAACATTCCTTCATCTGACATTTTTTCTTTGCATATTTCATCCAGGCATTCTGCTCCATCTATCACATCTTCAGGGTTGTTGCTGAATGATTCATTTAATCTCCATGTGTTATTTCTTTTCAGAGGTTCCCGTTTATTCTCTTTAACTGTTGTTGCCATGTCATAGCTATAAAGCAAAGGGTCGCTACGATTCCATTTCATTTTTTCAGATTCTATTTTTGACACTTTACTGGAAAGGTTGCTGATAAATATACCACTGGGAGATGGGTTATCTAATTTTTTAGAATGGTTTAGCTTTTGCATGTCACTGTCCCCCAAGCTATTTGTTCTGCCTTTCTTTTTTCGCCTATCAATTGTATTATATTCCTCTGGATAACTAGGATAGAGCAAAATGTTTGATTTTCCTTTCAGAAACTGCTGACACTTTAATATTTTTTGGTCTTTCCTATCTGCATGTTCCGTGCATTTATGAACTTTTCCTTTTATAGGGTTCTTCTTTGGAGTTCCTTCTTGTCTGCCTTTTTTACTTTCTTTCCCAGAAAAGCTGTTGAATTGTTTCCCTAACTCCTCATATTTACTTTCCCAGTCTTCTTCTCCAACACCAAAATCCACTGGTACGATTCTGATCTTTTCTTGTAAGATGCTCCGGCTTGTTAATGCAAGGCATGCATAAGTAGACAACAGAATGTTTTGAAAACAATATTAAGAAATGTTTTTTTTTAAAGATGATATTGAAAACATTTTAAATTCATTGAATATTAAGCAAAGAGACAAACAAAATAAACAATGATTAAAAACTCAAGGGAATTAAAAAAAACATTTTGTTTACTCTTGTTGATAATGCATTTGCACTTTCTTTCTTTAAATACACTTAGTAGTTAAATTTATCCTATCTGGAAACACATCCAAGGAAACATTAAAAGCATGCAAACAGTCCAACTAATATTAACTTCATACTATCATAGCACACCATTACACAGCAACATCAAGGCTGTAAAGAAGAACAGAACCCACCTATCGGACAGATTTAGAGACTGCCTACTTTCGAGGGAGTACTGGCGGCTGGTTAGCTGACTAGATTCTGATGCAGACTCTAGATCACTACGGCCATTTGCAGCAGAATCTATGCTATCATATCGTCTGGTAAGGGAAACGAATGACAGTAGAAAACAGGAGGATGAATAATTACTTACTGTGTAACTGCATTTCAGAGCTCAAATTGGTTATTCTATGAAAACTGCATTCAAGTTAAACAAAAATACTGTTTTGCTTCTGAAATGCATTAATTGAATGCTGCCTCAAGATCACAAAGATCTGGCAACATGTCACATATTGGAAGATTTCTTCTTTTGAACCTGACACATCAATGGTTACAAAATACATATGTAAATACATTTCATACCCTGTTAACAATGAATATCATTTTTTTAATCGAAAAAGATGCAAAACATTAGTCAGAAAAAGGATCTGAATTTGATCAACTTTGAAACTGCATAATAAATATAAATATCCTTGTTATTTTAAGTTTTCCCTATGTAAACCGATTATATTGTAATATCTTAAAAATTGCAAATTCAATCTGATATAACATATTTTTCAGCACCAATTTTAATATTCAATTTTACATTATCCCAAAGGTAACTTGAAACATCGGTTTTCTCTGCAGACCTAATTTTCCTGGAAGCAAATTGCCGAGGGGTTTGGTGCATATGTGGGCCGCTACCAGTTTTTCAAAGAACTACATCCTGGTTGATGTTGGACCTACTGGACAGAAGCATTGAGACATGTCACTTTACTTTACTCGGGGAATGGAATAATGGATTCCTTGAAGTAGATAGGGACAGTAGACGGCTGAAGTTAGAGGTTTAAAATACTGGCAAAGTCTGTGGCCACTTGACTGGTTCACGATTTCAGAACCCATCCATCCGGGGTGCTACTCTCCAAATGTTTACTGCGGTGAAAGCAGATCTGACCTGCCAGAGACCTATGGGACAGGGCCAGTGGGGAACAGGAGGATGTGCCTTGGTGGAACATTGTTTGGCTGTTAAAAACAGATATAAACAGGCCTGTGACTGCATATGGGTTTCAATAGACAATAGTATCTTCTAGTTACTGTGGCTTCCTCCCACATACTAACAATGTGCAGGTCGGTTGGTTAATAGGCCAGTTTAAATTGTCCTTTATATGTTAATTAATCCTATAATTAGGTGGAGGGTGGGTTGATGATACCTTTCCGTATCTCTCTATAAGTTCACGGAAATGTGGGCTATCTTTACACCTCAAGATGATTTTCATAAAAGTGATTTGTATTGTCAGGAGTGTACAGATCAATATAAAACAGTGACTGGTGAGAAACGGTGAAACATTGACAAGAAAGTCTAAGGTGGTGATGAGGGAATGGTTAACTAAATTAACACTTCCAGTGGTACCAAATCAAAGCCCAGGCACTTGGAAAATGTCAAGTGAAGGTACTTGAGGATACCATTGCCGCTGAAGTAAAATGAAAAAATGTTAAAGATATACTTTCCTTCCAAGTGCAAGTGTGCTCATCTCAAAACCAAATATGAATCCACAAACTGAAATACTATCTTTCCAAAAATAGGCTACATACCTTATTCCTTTTTTTTCACGGTAATCTAGATCATAATTTGGGATTGTACCAACACAGGGATCCCGAGAAATTCCTTGGAGCTGTAATCTTGACTGAACTGGGAACTGATGAACGGATGCATTTGGCTGGGAGGTGGTGTGAAAGGGAGGTGGAATGCTGTTACTGGTCTCACTACGATAATCACTGTCTCTGTCATCAACTGCACTGTCGGGATCTTCAAGAGCTGAAAAGAAAGAAAACAGAATATTCATACCTATTGTTTACTTGAGAGTGCAGAATGTTCTGTTTTTGAAAACATAGTTTCCAGCTATACTTCACAATATAAGTAGCAACTAATAGGCAACATCAACATACCCTAAACATCTTCAGCATAAGAAATTTGGTTAAGAGTATTATTTTTTATTTCTGTAAATATCCTCTGCACATCATGGGAAAGAGGTAAAACATTTGTATTTTTTCTGTTAACGTAATGGCACAGAAAGCCAGCAATAATCTAAATTTCACATTATTTTCCTTTACAGCAATAAGATGTGCAGATATTATAGCAAAATTTTACCTTGTTGAGGTTCCATGCACACTTTGTTCGATAAATATCCATGCATTCAATGGTAATTTGATTTTTTAATTTTATAAAACAACAAAATAAAAGAAAAACATAAAATGATTGTACATCACAAACATGACAGACACAAAAATAGAACGCTAAGTCGAAAAAGACTAGGAGAAAAATAAAACTAATGTAATCATACAATGAGAGATATATGCATCCCATCTATGTATGAATACCCCAGGTCTCTCTGGTCGGAGCATGCTAATATAGGAGCTAAGGTACTTGTGAATAATAAATCATTACATACTTTGCTGCTCTCCCCATCCGAAATAACTCCAATTGCCTGGTGGTGCAAACGTTGGCAAAGAAGGGGAAAAAGAAGACTTCAGCAAACCAGGGGGAATAACTTTTTTTAAGAAATCTCAGTCTCTTTACATCTTGCTCAGAATAATGATGCTAAGTAGCATAACATTCACAGATTAGTTTTTGTTGGTTCACGATGGTCGAGAATTTGTGACCCATACTATCATCATGTTTTATAGTTTTTACAGCAAATGTGTTTTATCGTGTTTTAACAGGCACAGCTGTACATTTTGAATGGGTTAATATCTCCATTTAAAGATGGTAGGAAACATTAATTAATGAGAAGCATTCACTAATTTTATTTAAGGATTTGCAGTACATGCATTGATTATACATAAAGATGAGATGGACTTCCTGGGCGAATGTGTTCTGAATTGAGCTCAAATAGTGCATTCTTCTATATTTTATTTTCAACATCTCTGAGTCTTCAGCAAATCTCCTTTAATCCATGCCTTCTGGTAATTAACACTGCACTTATTTGAAGCAGTTTTATTTACTCTGTTTAAATCATCCATGGTTTTAAACACATCTATCAACCACTAAATGGAAACGAGAACAAAACTAAATTAATATTTTTGGTAATAACACCTAAAAATAACAAAAAAATTCTTAAAACTTACAATGGGAAAAAGGTGGAAGCCAGAAGTGAGAATATCATCGGCCGCAAGGACAGATACATTTTTATAGTAGTATTATGCTCACAAATATGAATCAATAAGGTTCATCACTTTGGAGTAAACATTCAAAGCTTTGAATAAACCTAGGCATAATGTTAAGAATTTGAGTTTTGGATTAATGAATATATCTAATTATACCAGGATTCAATGAGACAAAAACTGAATCACAATGCACCCTGTTCTAGGCTGTCACAAAAATACAAAAGCATACACATTCACAACCACAAGTGCACTGATCAAAATTGGCTAAAAATAAAGGTGACATCCTTTATCAAAGCCTGACATAAGCTGCATATTTAAATTAAAGGTCTAAAGCCGATGAGTTTCCCTGTCCAACATCATATATCCCCAGATTTCCTGATATCCATCTCCATCCTACTGTCCCAAATTTGGTCTTACTCTCAGCCCACATCCCCAATTCCCACCCCAATACATACATTCCTAGTTGCTGTTGTCCTTTCCCTGGAAATAACACATAACATCTTGCCAAGATCCACTACTCGAGTGCTGCATCCTGATATTTCTAGCCACTTATCTGGCCTTTTCTAGTCTTTGCTCTATTCAGTCTTTGCTCTATTTCTCCATGCCAGTATATTCATAATGACATCTGGAGTCCAAAATGTCATCCTAATAGGATGAAATAGCTGTACTTCCCGATGTGATGTCATACCAAGACCAAAGATCAAGACCAGATAAAGATAATACTATTTCCATCCGGGAGATAATTGATAAGAGCTATGGCAGTAATTGATTTTACACTCACAATTTATGCGGAACTATTTACCACTCACTAATGTCTCAACTAATCCACATCTATAATAAAAGGATTGCATAACGTTGACAAGGTTTTCTAAACTCTGCTTTCAGAACTCTGCATGTAATTAGTCGCAGAATTTAAGAAAACAGCTTTATTTATAGAAATAACCAGCCTAGCGGAACATCTGCCGTTATGCCAATTCATCAATGCACACAAACCACCTGGGATTTTGCTAGTTGTATCTTATATTTCAATATGTATGTGCACATTATTTACACTGTAATCACCATATTTACTCCATAAATGAAAATAAAGAATTTACAGATAGGTGACAAATCAATTGACACTTATTTAGTTGATGAACATAATTCCACATGCTCTTACACTATTTTGTGTGACTAGGTTTAGGTATAGGTTTAGGTTTATTATTGCCACATGTACTGAGGTACAGTGAAAAGCTTTTACTTGCATGCTATCCAAAGAGTACATCGATACAATCAGTTCAAACTCAAGTACAATAAATAGAGCAAAGGGGAAGGAAGATACAGAGTGCAGAATATAGTTCCCACCATTGTAACACATTGTAGCATATCAATTCCTTAGAAAAAGTCCAATGTCCTCATTGGGGTAGAGGTGAATCGAGCAGTATCCTAGCTTATAGAAGGATTGTTCAAAAGATAGTAGTTTATAAGTCATAGGAGCAGAATGAAGCCATTCGGCCCATTGAGTCTACTCCGCCATTCAATCATGGCTGATTGAGTTGGAGGAGCATGGCTGATAATGGAGGGGAGGAAGCTGTTCCTGAGTCTGGTGGTGTGTGCTTTCAAGCTTCTGTACCTTCTGCCATATGGAAGCAGGGAAAAGGAATGACCAGTGGAACAAGTCAGAAACAACTTTTTTGTTTTTGCATAGGTATGTGTGATTTAGTTCTATTGACCATGCAAATTAATATATTTTTTAATTTTACACGGTAATCTTCCAAAATCAACAAAAAAATAATTGAGCCATATTTTAATTATCATCAAACATTTAGTCCATCATCAAACAACTGGCAAATATCTAAGTGCAATTATAATAATTCCTCTTTGACAATAAGTAGTTTTAACAACGGATCAACCTATACATTTTGAACAACAATATCCCTGAGCACAATAAATAGCTACACATATACACTAAATCCAACATAACAATCTCAACTTTTGTTGCAATTTATAAACAACAAACATTTACAGGTATTCCTCAATTTACAAAAAATTTTGGCTCCAATAATATTTAATGAAGTGAAAATTCATACAGTATATCAAGGAACATTTTTCCATGAGATTCAATGCAAAATATCTGGGTGCATACCAGACCTCAAGAACTTTGGTAAAAAAAACCCCTAGATAACTAAAAATACACCATTTTTTTACACAGAGAGTGGTGAATCTGTGGTTTTTACCCAGAGTGGTGAATCTGTGGAATTCTCTGCCACAGAAGGTAGTTGAGGCCAGTTCATTGGCCATATTTAAGAGGGAGTTAGATGTGGCCCTTGTGGCTAAAGGGATCAGGGGGTATGGAGAGAAGGCAGGTGTGGGATACTGAGTTGGATGATCAGCCATGATCATATTGAATGGCGATGCAGGCTCGAATGTTAATGTTAATTTTATTATCAATGTTAAGACACATTGATAATAAATCATATGAAATATCTCATCTCAGAGTTTACACCAAGTGAATAATTCACGTACCAAAGGGTGAATTTAGAGGGTATGTTTTCACTTACAAGAAATTCAGCAACAAGATATGACAAACTCTCACATTTAAGATCAAGATGATGTGACTATTTTAATCTTAATTGGTCATAAGTCTTTAGAACTTTAGAACTTCCTTGAAGATTGGCGAAGTAGAATCTCAGAGGCAAATTCTAGATAAACAAGGGTTAAAAAGTTGCTTTGAATGGGTGTGAATGCAAAGTTGTTCATAATTTCAGCTCGGCATTCAATACAATAAACCCGGCTATACTGTTTAATAAATTACTGGACATGAACATTGATCCATGCATTTGTTACTGGATTCACAGCTTTCTCTGGAACAGGAAACAGAGGGTGAGGATCAACAATAATACATCCTCCCCTCTGTTCCTCAGTACAGGCACACCCCAAGGCTGTGTTCTTTCACCCTGGCTTTTCTCTCTTTACACAAACCAGCTCACATCCCACCACAGCTCTGTCAACTTGTACAAATACGCGGACGACTCAACAATCATAGGTTTCATCACCAATAACCAAGAAACTGAATACCGTGCACAGATCAACCAAGCAGTGACCTGGTGCACAGACCATGACCTCTCACTCAATTCATCAAAAACAAAATAACTCATCATCGACCTCAGACGCCAGCCACCCCCCAAAACTCCTGTGCTCATCAACGGTGAATCCATCATCATCACTGACACTTTCAAACTCCTTGGCACCCACATCAGCAACAATCTCAAATGGAGGACAAACGCAGACCACATTTATGGAAAAGCCCAGCAAAGACTTTTCCATCTTCGGCAGCTTAGGAAGTTCAGAGTAAGGCCTCATCTGATGCTCTGCTTCTATACAGCCATTATTGAAAGCATCCTCACTTCATCTATCACAGTTTGGTTCGGCAGCCTCGACTCACTCTCCCGGAAGAAACTACAACGCATTATAAACAGAGCTTCCAAAATTATTGGCTTACCCCTTCCATCACTTGAATCACTCTACCATAAACGGACACTTAACAAAGCCCGCAAGATCATCACTGACCCCACTCACCCTGCACACTATGCCTTTCAGCTACTGCCCTCTGGGAGGCGTTACAGGTCAATTGCCTCCAAAACAACCCGTTTCAAAAACAGTTTCATTCCTACCACAATTAACTTTTTAAACTCCGTACGGTGAGGAAATACGAATAAGCATGGCCCTTATGTATTATGAAATGTGTCTGTTTGTATGTATATCTACGTTACGAGTTGAATGTTTGATGAAATGTTGGAACCTGTATCGAGCTGTACTGAGAACAAATTCCACCAGCCTGGCTGTGTGGTCATTAAAAAATACAATACAATACAATTATTTAAGATAAAACTGAAACCGAACGCAGAACTAATTATTTTTGGATCAATGGAAGCCAGCTTGGAGCTGACTACGTTCCAAAAGAGCTTTCTTAATTACGGCTTAATAACGGCAAAAAAACGTATACTTAAATTTTGGAAAAACGCTCCCACACCTACGATAAAAATGTGGATTTCAAATATGTCCAAAATGTTACACCTGGAAGACACGAGATTCCTCCTAGCAGGCAAAGCAGACCATTTCCAAAAGATTTGGTCTCCATTTATCGACTTATTACAAGTATAGGGTGCAACACAACTTTGAAAATAAATCTCTTTTCCAGGTTTTACGTTTCTACGGGTCTCTCTTGATCACGCACTTACTATCCTATCTAACTCTCTCTACTTTCCTTCTTTTTAAGGTTTAAAATAAGAAGTGGTACAGGAATTGTATTATGTTATCCTTGGCTTATATTGCTGTAATGTACATTACTTCTAATAAATAAAATATTAAATAAAAAACAAAATTTAAAAATAAATAAATAAATAAATAAAGAGTTGTTCATAAGATCATGTACTAGGAGTAGAATTAGGCCATTCGGCCCATCAAGCCATTCAATCATGGCTGATCTATCTCTCCCGCCTAACCCTATTCTCCTACCTTCTCCCCATAACCTCTGACACTAGCTGAGTTTGCATTCAACTCAACGTGATCCTATTGAATACACAAGAGGTCAAGCGATCTAACCCTAAATGCATTCTCATGTCAGTTGATTTTTCATATCATCATGACTTCGGGAGAAGTGAGAAACAGAGATGCTACTTATGTTGGGATAATGATGTAGCGATGTTACAAAACCTACTTTCAGCCGCTCTGCAGTTCTGCCACTGGCTGTGTGCGTGACTTTGGCGCCTTTGAAGGGGGGGGGGGGATTAAAATGCAGTTTTGTACTGCTTGTCGGAGAGGGATTTCCTCGGGTCTGATGAAGCTGATGAAGAAAAATCGATCAGACTTCCGTTCCTGGTTTTTTTTAAATAAATCGCTAGACAATTTAATAGTTGGATTAAAATAAAAAGCGCCCTCAATTAAATTAAAATTAAAAAAAAAAAGAATTAAAATAAAAAATGCCCTCAACGCCCACAGCGTGACGGATCGTAATGACATGACAAAACAAAAGGTAAGTCGTATATTTTACATATAATTTTGCTTCTTGGGATGGTTTTAATCTAATTTTACATTGCAAAAATGTTATTTGGGCCCCATACGAACCGGCAGTGTCTTTCCTGCCGATATGGGGTTCAAATTCACCACAACCGCAAGGTTCCAATCTATCGCGTTCCAGAAACACCCACTCGCAAGATGATTTAATGCTCTTTTTTTTGGACAATCATGTCATAAGAGCATCTAAATCGTCTATATTTTGTGTTATTCATCTATCCATCTATCTATCTATAGTCAATATTTTTATACTAAATATACACAACAGTTTTAGCCACATGTATTGTGCAAAAAATAATAATTTTGATTATATTGCGTGGATTTCTAGATTAATTTATGGGAATTAAACATTAAATTCCTTCCATCTGGCATATAAATTCATGACTGTGATTTAAAAATCATGCTATATATTGAGAATTCTTGTGTGAATGGGATTAGTTTGTTATTTGGATACTTAGGCTATTCTAAAAATGTATCCTTTTCTTAAGAAATGGAATCTACAGGACATTCTTAATGGGAAAGTAGTGGGCAGAAAGGCATGTCATGCGTGGTTTGAAGAGTAAAAACTTGTAGTTTACAATGCCAAAATTGAAAAGTTGAGAAAAAACAAGGTGTACAGTTGCTTATTGGTTACAATCTGAGGAGTATGATGATGCTACTGATTATGATATGCCAAAGTACCAGCTAGCAACTGATCTTCTCCATAAAGACTTGGTCTATTGCTAGAAATTGTAATTTATTTACCTATCTGTTACGGACTTACAGCATATAATACAACAATATTACAGTTCTGATCTTGAGAATATCACTTTTTTGAATTTTCAAGGCAGTCTGGGTGTTTATTACTATTTCCGTCACAACGGTCAATTTTGTATTTAGCTACAATTAGGTAATTGACTAATTATATGCTTTAATTTCAGGTCATCCAAGTAAGATGTTTTATATTTGTTTCAGAATGCTTCAATCTATAATAACTGAAAATGTCATTCAGTTCTCTTAATTTTTAAGAACGTTATGGGCTTTTGACTGTCCTCGATCACAGCTTTTGTGTTAAGTCAATGGAAAAGCAATAGGGAACAAGATGCTGATTTCCGTGTATGAAAATGGCCATAACTGTTTTAATACTGAAGATATGAAAGTGAATTAGGTGTCAAATTAAACTTCTTTTTATGCTTTATCTGATGGGATAAATTACCGACTTGATTTTTTTAATCTCAAAATTTTGTAACGTTGCTAGATGATGGTTGTAATGAAACTGAACTGAATGGAGTCTGCAACACGAATAGCAATGGAAGAATGAACAATTGTTTCTCTTTTCATCAAATACAGTCCTTATAAAAAAAAACACAGCAATGTCTCTCATGTGGTACGTCTGATACTCCATAATGGATCATTATCTTTAAAGATGATAATCACTCCTAATATAGAAGAATTCCTTTGAAAGTCTTTTCATGGTGAGCTTCTTTGATGGTGGTGGAGCTATGTCAGTGGATTCTTATTCAACCTAGTAAGCTTTTAACGCAGTGATAGCTCTCTGACCCTTAGGTTGTGACAATGGGGTTCAGCAACAATGATGCTATCTGAAAGACATTTATGTTAGATCACCAGCCCACTGGATGATTGGTCTTCAAACATTCCTTCGGAGCCCTCAGATTCTCAGAATGATAAATTAAGATGCACAAGCTTACACTCCCCCTTCACAATGCCTCCATTAATTCTAAGGAAATCTTGAAGCAAGGATCTGTATCCTTCTTCTTCAAGATGAAAAGTCTGAGCTCTTCCTCCTTCAAATAAGCCACTTTAGTAGACTTTTTCTAGACTTTAGGAGAGCCCCCCTCTCCTCCCCCCATTCATCATCAACAACACCACAGTCACATCTGTGAAGTCATTTAAGTTTCTTGGAACCATCATCTCCAGGGATCTTAAATGGGAGGCCACCATCAACTCCACAGTCAAAAAGGCCCAACAGAGGGTGTATTTCCTGCGGCAGCTGAGAAAACACAATCTGCCACAGGCAATGATGGTCCAGTTTTATACTGCCATCATAGAGTCTGTCCTCACCTTCTCCATCATGACCGGGTTTAGCTCAACCATCAAGCACGACATCTAGAGGCTGCAGAGCATCGCTCGATCAGCAGAGAAGATTGTTGGCTGCAACCTTCCCCCCATCGACGAACTGTACACTGCAAGGGCCAGGAAGAGAGTGGGTAAGATCATCTCTGACCCCTCTCACCCTGGCCACAAACTCTTTGAATCACTTCCCTCTGGAAGGCGACTCCAGACTGTCAAAGCCGCCTCAGCCAGACATAAAAACAATTTTTTTCCACGAGCAGTAGCTCTACTCAACAGCTAAAAGTCTGTCGCCTCCTTGTGCTCTGGTATTTTAGTTCATTCTTCACATGTTTAAATTAATATTTAATTGTCTCCTGTTGTATCGTGTTGTTACTTGCGGGCAAAGCACCAAGGGAAATTCCTTGTATGTATACATATTTGGCTAATAAAATGTATTCAATTCAATTCAATCCCATTCATGTTAAATGCTTGGTTAACAAATCTTCCATGACAATTTGTTACAGCTTTATGCAAAACATTTCAGCTGCCTTGCTATCCTTCTGCTTCCCAAGACAAATATTTTTGCAAGTTAGCACGTTCCTTGAATAGCCTCCATAGAGTCATAGTCAGAGTCAAACAGCATGGAAAGAGGCCGTTCGGCTCTATCTAAACTAGCCCCATTTGCCAAAATTTCTGTTCAGTTTAGTTTATTGTCACGTGTACCGAGGTACAGTGAAAAGCTTTTGGTGCTTGCTAACCAGTCAGCGGAAAGACAATACATGATTACAATTGAGCCATTTACAGCCAGATACATGATAAGGGAATAACTTTTAGTACAAGGTACAGATAGTAAAGTCCCATCAAAAGTAGTTTGAGGGTCACCAATGAGATAGTTAAGTTCTAGTTCAAGGACTCCAAGTGCTACAAAGGTCAAAAGAAAGGCCACATTGCATCAGCATGTAGAGCACCATCACAGGACAAAGCACAAAAAAGGCTAGAGGAAACCAAATATGTGGGATTCACAGCCTCGTAGAACAGTCAGTGAGTAATTTACCTGGACTGTTCGGTACTATGAACGGTGGGTCTGGAAGGGAAGACTTTCAGACAAAGGTCAAAGTGAACAATCAATACATTATGATGTGTATTGATACCGCTGCTGATTGCACAATTATAAGCAAAGCCACCTATAAATCCAAGTTTAGCAATATGCCTATCACAGAAACAAACGTTCAGCTGAAAACGTACTCTGGAGAAGTATTGGAGACATGTGGAGAGATAGTTTGTGTACAACACAAAGGAAAGACTTTGAAGTTGCCAATAGTTTTCGCTCGTTATGTCAATAGGCCAACGTTGATAGGCAAAATCATCCTTGTGATTGAAGCAGTGCAGCGTAGGTTCACGAGATTGATCCCTGGGATGGTGGGACTGTCATATGAGGAAAGATTGAAAAGACCAGGCTTGTATTCACTGGAGTTTAGAAGGATGAGGGGGCATCTTATAGAAACATATAAAATTATAAAAGGATTGGACAAGCTAGATGCAGGAAAAATGTTCCCAATGTTGGGCGAGTCCAGAACCAGGGGCCACAGTCTTAGAATAAAGGGGAGGTCATTTAAGACTGAGGTGAGAAAAATCTTTTTCACCCAGAGAGTTGCTAATTTATGGAATTGGAGGGCAGTGGAGGCCAAGTCACTGGATGGATTTAAGAGAGAGTTAGATAGAGCACTAGGTGCTAGTGGAGTCAAGGGATATGGGGAGAAGGCAGGCACGGGTTATTGATAGGGGACGATCAGCCATGATCACAATGAATGGCGGTGCTGGCTCAGCTTACTGAAGCTGGACTGGAAATTTGTATTCCATGTCGAAGAGCAAACACAACTGGATCAGTTGTTATAGAAACATCATGCTAAAGCAGATTGAAGTGATTTGGCTACTCCAATAGTAGTGGTTCCGAAAGCGGACAACACAGTGAGATTGTATGGCAACTACAAAGTGGCCATCAACCAGGCAGTAGATGATGAACAGTATCCACTACCAACCTTATACGCTGAACTTGCTGGTTCCAAGGTATTCTCTAAGCTAGATCTGTCACATGTATATGCTCAGCTAAATGCTGATCGTAAGAGCCAGCAGTACCTCACGATAAACACACACATGGGGCTGTATATTGAAAAATCTTCCAAGCTACAATGGACATAATTCGACAAGGAACATCACGTAGTTTGAGCAATCTAAAGACTGTGTGCTTTCAATGCCCAACTTTTGACTTTCTTATTTCATATTCATCTAATTAAATGTTCTCACCTTTCCTTCAAACTCAGTAATTTGAAAATAAGATCAGCCTTCTAATCTTGATAATGGCAGTCAGGCAGTCTGTTAACATGCTTGTAGTGTATATAATAGTAACTGTAACTTTAAGTATCGAGTACTAGAGTGGTATGATTTGTGTCATGTGATATGTTCAATATCTTACCAGTCTCATGAATATGTGTGAGTATGCGTCGTGTACCTTTCTGAAATAAAGAAGACCCACACTGGCAACAGCGTGTACTGAAAACCTGTGCTTGTTTCTATCTACATGCTGAAGCCGTAATATCCTACAATGGCGACGAGGATCAGATAGAGTTTGTGAACTCAACCTTTAAATACAGTGCAGGACTGTTTTACAATATGCAGTATTGTTTAACATTTTAAACAGCAAATACAGAGCTGTGTCGCAGTTGTTTGCGAACCGGATACGTTAGGCCACAACACAGATCCTTCTATGCATGGGACTGTTGTTTAAAACAGCAACTGCACAAATCGTCTAGAGTTTGTCAGGCTATCTTTGTGTTGTGTTTACGGGGCAAGATGGCGTCCTTGGGATACATAGGTCGACTAGAAACTTTCGACAAGAACTGTGAAACCTTTACCTCGTACTGTAAGTGAATGGAAATATTTTTTTTAAATTGTAAATTACATTATTGAAGCTGAAGAAACTGAGGATGATGATCAAGTGCAGGTAAGAGCACAAAACAAGGCCACCCAGGAACGAAAGAAAGCCATTCTATTAACTGAAATTGGTTCCGAAGTTTATGAAACTCTCATCATCATCCTAGCTCCAGAGAAGGCAAGGAATGTTTCATTTGAGACTCTACTTTCAAAACGTGGTGCTCACTTCAATCCTAATCCCATAGAGATTGCAGAAAGTAACAAATTTCACACAAGAAACCAGACGCCTGGTTAGACTGGGCGAGTACATTATCTCATTGAAGAAGTTGTCTCTTCACAGCAATTTTGCCACATTTCTGGATCGAGCTTTGCGTAATAGATTTGTATGTGGAATGCTGGATTAGCGAATCCAACAAAATTACTGAACACACACACCAGCCCTTACCTTTGATTTGGCATGCAAAACTGCTTTGGCCCTGGAGATGACATGTCAAAGTGCACATGAGGTTCGACCAACTCATGCTGGCACAGTCAATAGTCAAAAGGCAGTTCCAAAACACAAGCATGACAAGACAGGGGAAAAGCCTCCACAGCAAAGTTCTGGGAAAAGCGCAGATATGTGCTATCAACGCAATGGTCACCACAAAGCAAATGAGTGCCAGTTCAAGGACTCTAAGTGCTACAACTGTCAAAATAAAAGCCATATTGCATCAGCATGTAGAGCACCATCACAGGACAAAGCAAAACAAAGGGCTCAAGAAAACCAAATGCGTGGGATTCACAACCTCGATGAACAGTCAGAGAGTAATTTACTTGGTCTGTTCAGTATCTATACTATGAACGGTGGGTCTGGAAAGGAAGACTTTCAGACAAAGGTCAAAGTGAACAATCAATATATTACTATGTGTATTAATACCGCTGCTGATTGCACAATTATAAGCAACGTCACCTATAAATCCAAGTTTAGCAATATGCCTATCACAGAAACAAACGTTCAGCTGAAAACGTACTCTGGAGAAGTATTTTGGAGACATGTGGAGAGATGGTTTGTGTACAACACAAAGGCAAGACTTTGAAGTTGCCAATAGTTGTCGTGAGATATGTCAATAGGCCAACGTTGATAGGCAAAAATTGGCTCCGCTTACTGAAACTGGACTGGAAATCTGTATTCCAAGTTGAAGGGCAAACACAACTGGATCAGTTGTTGCAGAAACATCATGCTATGTTCAATGTACGAAGGCATAAAGGTTGAGCAAACACACATCAGGATTCGACCCGATGTGGAACCTGTCTGCTGTAGATTGTGACCAATGCCATATTCGCTGAAAAGTAAAGTGGAAACTGAAATTAAAAAGTTGGAACAAAATAGTTTACTGGTTAAAACAGATGGCAGTGATTTGGCTACTCCAATAGTAGTGGTTCCGAAAACGGACAACACAGTGAGATTGTGTGGAGACTGCAAAGTGACCATCAACCAGGCAGTAGATTAGGGGTCGGCAACCTACGGCCCCTGGGCCGAATGAGGCTCGTAACCCGAAATCATTCGGCCTGCAGGCGGATTTTTTTTCCCGTAATCATCCGGAGCGCCAAGCGGCGAGCTCTGGCTGTACCGCATCCTGCGCAATGCCGCAGGCACAGCCGCACATCTTCTGTGAACACATGTAAGAAAGAGCTGCAGATGGTGGAAAAATCAAAGGTAGACAAAATTGCATGAGGCTGTCTCACCCATTGAGTTTCTCCAGCATTTTTGTCTACCTTCTGTAAACACGTGATTTGATGCCTGCCATCCGGGTTGGGATGGGACGGGATCCATGTGTACATGTGATAGATGTGCCCCGCCATCCGCTCACAGACATGCCTCCTGGCCCCTATGCAGAACAAGGTTGCCGACCCCTGCAGAAGATGAGTAACAGTATCCTCTACCAACCTTACAAGATTTATGCACTGAACTTGCTGGTTCCAAGGTATTCTATTAGCTAGATCTATCTCATGTATATGCTCAGCTAAATGCTGATCGTAAAAGCCAGCAGTATCTCACGATAAACACACACATGGGGCTGTTGAAAAGTTGAAAAGAGGCAAATGTACATTCTTACAGACTGAAGTAGTGTATCTAGTGTAGCCTTTCCCAGAGACGCGCCCGGGGCTTCAGCGGCGGGTGCAGCGGGGACTCTCGGCGTGGAGCGGACGAGCCCTCGCTGGGGCTCGCTGGAGGGGAGCGCTCCGTTTCGCTGGCCCACGGCAGACGGCAGCCTGAAGCCGCGGTCTACAGAGTCCCAGCTGGTGCGGCGTCTGCAGCCCGGGATCTCACGTTGGGGACCCGGGGGGAAGAAGAAGCTCCATCGGCCGGCCGGCAGACCAACTTCTACCGCGGGCGCAGTGGCGACTTACCATCACCCCTGGAGGGGAGCTTCGACCGCCGGCCCTGCGGTCTGCGGTGCTTCTGGCTGCGGTGCGAACTTTAAATCTTCGACCGCCGGCCTGCGGCCTACACCAGCCTGAAGCCGCGGTCTCCGGTGGGGAAGAGCTGATCCTGGACTTACCTTGACTTTTACCTTGTCCTTTTACCATCTGGACGCCCGCAGCGACGGCTGCGGAGGGTTGAGGTCCTGACCATGGGGGAAAATGGAGGAGGACTGGCCAATTTCTGTGCCTTCCACCACAGTGATGAATGCTGTGGTGGATGTTTGTGTTAAATGTTTATTGTGTTTGTGTGTTCTTTATCATTGTACCGCTGCTGACAAATTCATTTCACTTGCACTTTATGTGCAATGTGACGAATAAAACTGATTGATTGATTGATTGATATTGAAAAATCTTCCAAGCTACAATGGACATGATTCGACAAGGACATCACTTGTTTGAGCAATCAAGATGACTTGCTGATTGTGACTGTTACTGAGGAGGAGAATCTGGAGATACTCAGTGAAGTATTGAAGCGGCTTGATGATCCCAATATAAAGTTGAAAAGAGGCAAATGTGCATTCTTACAGACTGAAGTAGTGTATCTTGGTTTGAAAGTGGATCAACATGGACTAGAACCAGTGAAGGAAAAGAATGAAGCGATAGCAAACGCACAAACACCACAGAATGTGTCTCAACTCCATTCCTTCCTGGGTATGGTACAGTATTACTCATGCTTCTTACCTGAGTTACCTGAGTTAGCACACAAAGCTAGCTCCTCTTCACAAGTTTTTTTCAAGGATAAAAAATGGGAATGGTCCAAAGAGCAACAAAATGCTTACGATGCATGTAAGAAGAGCTTGACCAGTAATGCATTACTTGTACTACGATACAAATCGCGAGTTAAAGTTAGCTTGTGATGTGTCCAGTTGTGGGATAGGTGCTGATTTCACATGTAATGGAACATGGACAAGAGAAGCCTATAGCATTTGCATCACACACACTTACCAAGAGTTAGCGTAATTTTGCACAAATCGAGAAAGAAGCCCTTGGTATCATCTTTGGGATCAAGAAATTCCATCAGTATCTGTTGGGTAGGAAATTCACCCTGATTGCTTACTGATCATAAGCCATTTCTCACTAGTCTTAGTCCTCGGTCAGCAATACCCACAATGGCAGCCTCGAGGATGCATCACTGGGCAGGTTCTCCTGTCACAGTATGACTACAGCATTGAGTACCGCAGCTCAAAAGAAAATGCTATCGCTGATGCATTGTCGCGTTTGCCTCATGAAAAATCTGATGTGAGCACTGTAGGTATTATCCACGTCACAGAAGCAGTGGATAATGACTTTCCAGTCACACCAGCTGAAATTACTAATGAAACTCAAAAGGACACTGCTAAAACAAGTAAACGAACAAACTTTATGTGGATGGTCAGAAATAAAACCATGTACTAATGACCTAAAACCTTATCACAATAGACGACATGAACTGTCATGTGAGCAAGGGTGTCTTAAATGGGGTCACAGAGTAGTAGTACCCAATTGTTTAAGACAAAGATTACTTAAAGAACTCCATAGTGAACATATGGTGGGAATGAAGTCTACAGCCAGAGGTTGCATGTATTGGCCAGGATTGGACAATGACATGTGTAGCACCTGTCAGTGTTGTGGAAGTAGGCCTGCCCAAGTTAATAGAAGCTATTTTTACTGGTAATCTATTTGAGACATAACAGGAGAATAAAATGGTTGCAATTAATTATATTTTGCAATATCTTTAATTAAAAAGTAATTTACTGACAGAGTATTCAATTCATACTTCCATGATTTAGCATTTTATTACTATCTACCACTATCTTTTTGATGAACTGAGGCAAATTGTATAAAATCAAATTATTGCACAAATAGCAATAATAATTTAATTTCTTAATTTCAATAATAATTTCTTGCATTGATCTATCCATATCATCCAAGCATGATATGAGCAGTACTATATAAAACTTTGCATCAACATGCCTCAAATAGTTATATCAAAGCACAAATGTGATTCGTGGAATTTTAAAATACAAACAGGAGAACTTTGTAAACTTTTTTTTTAAATCGCCTTTTGCAAGTGATTTTTTAAATTATAACTCTCAAATAAAATACCATATGATGAGTATTGGAAAGAAATACAAAAGGTTTTTGTGTGAGAAATTTAAAATACAACAAACAAATTTTTCTAAGCAAAGCAATGAACAATGATTCAAGTAACAAGAAGCAATCTTTCTATTAAACTTACAACACTGGGAGGGTGCTGTGGGCAAAGGCTTCTTCTGGACTTCTTCCTGAATTGTGTACTATAAAAGACAAGGAAAGGAGAGCTAATGTGACACAATACAATTATTAAAATTGTTTGTAACATCAATAATACTCTACATATAATTACAAAAAATATAGTTAAGGTTAATGAACATCTAATAATACGCTGTATGCAGAACTTTCTGTAAATATACTACTGTTAAGGATCCCATGACTAGAAATTAGATCATGTGGCATGATGTTTCCGTTCGGTACAAAGTTAAATTTCATAGAATTGAGGATTCAGGTTACATAATGTGGAACTCCCATGCTTGCAGCACTGGGGACCCCAGATATCAGCAGTGGATTACAGCATGAAGCCACCTTTTTGCACCTTAGAAGGGGCATGTGGGGCAGATCTCAAGCTGAGAATGTAATTGGAGAGCAAGTTCTTCCATAGTTGAGGAAGTAATGAGTAGCCTAAAGCACCAGGCCTTTCAGGAGTTAGGAAGTACTTTTACACACAGGATCGGCTGACTTCAGAATACCATTCTGCAAACATAGATTGAAGTTATTTTAAATAGTTTAACCAGGTGACATAATTTAACATCATGACAAAACCCTTTGATTAAATTCCAAATGGTATGGAAGGTTAGATCGCATGGGAGCCAGGGAAAATTAGCTAACTGGATACAGAATTGTCTTCATGGTAGGAAGCAAAAAGTAGTGGTGGCAGTTGTTTTTCGGACTGGTGGACTATGACTGATGGTGTTCCTCAGGGTCGGTGCAGGGCCCATTGCTTTTGTTTATTAAGAATTGCAGCAGGATCTTGATCAGATGGCCAAATGGGTAATGAAATGGCAAATTGAATTTAATAATGTGGTGTAGATTTTGGAAGGACAGGACCTTCGCATAGTAGGCTCTGGGGAGTGTTGAAGAGCAGAGGGATCCAGGAGTATAAATGCACAGGATCTTGATCAGCTGTGCCAATGGGACAAGATATCGCAAAGGAATTTAATTCAGAAAATATATGGTATTACATATTGGGAAGTCAAACCAGGGCAGGACATTCGCAGTGAATGGTCGCCTTAGGGAGTGCGGAAGAGCAGAGGGATCTAGGAATACAATTACATAGTTCCCTGAAAGTATATCACAGGTAGATAGGGTGGGTATAGAAAGATTTTGTTAGGTTAGCCTTTATTAGTCAGAGAAATGTGTAGAATTTGGGACGTTATGGAATAGATGTACAAGATGTTGCTGACACCACACTTGGAATATTGTGTTTAGTTTTGTTTATCCTGCTACAGGAAAAATCCCCTTATGCAGAGGAAGTGCAGTGAAGATTTAAAAAGATGTCGCCTGGACTTGAGGGCCTGAGCTATAGGGAAAGGTTGGGCAGGCTAGGGCTTTATTCCATGGCGCAGGAAGCAGAGCAATGATATTATACAGGTGTATAAAATCATGAGGGGAATAGATAAGGTGAATGAGCAGTGCCTTTTTTCCAGAGTAGGGTAATTAAGAACAAGGGAGCGTGGGTTTAAGATGAGAAGGGAAAGATTTAATAGGAAACAGAGGGGCGACTTTTTTACACAGACAGGTACAATAGCAAAATTTAAAAATATATGGGTCATTGAGTCATACAGCATGGAAACAGGCCCTTTGACCCAGTTTGCCCATGCCAATCAAGGTGCCCATCTACACCAGTCCCATCTGCCTGCATTTGCCCCGTTTCCCTGTAAATCTTTCCTATCCATGTACCTGTTCAAATGTATTGAAATGTTGTTTTAGTTTCTACCTCAACTATTTCCAGCAGCTCATTCCATACACACCCACCACCCTTTGTGTGAAAATGGTGCCGCCCAGATTCCTATTAAATCTTTCCCCTCTCAACAAACTTAGATCCTCTGGTTTTTGATTTTCCTACTCTGGGTTAAAGACTGTGCATCTACCGTATCAATTCCTCTCATGATTTTATATGCCTCCATAAGATCACCTCTCACCCTCCCACATTCCAAGGAATGAAGCCCATGCCTGCCAAACCTCTCCCTCTAGCTCAGGCCCTCAAGTCCTGGCTACATCCTCATAAATCTCTGCACCCTTTCCAGCTTAATCTTCTCTGCACTCTTTCCAGGTCAAACACAGGCAAATGGGACCAGCTTAGAGGCGGCTTCTTGGTTGGCATAGACAAATTGGGCTGAAGTGCCCATTTCTGTAGGGGATGACTACTTCCTCTTTCTTGAAGCTTGCATGTGAAAAGGCAGCATTTTAAATTCCCACTTTATGATAACAAACATTGTTTTTAAATTCTAACTTCCATTTCAAAGAACTCTTCATAAATTCACACATAATCATTTTACAATTAGACAATTATTATTTTTTCCATTTGAACACATCTTTTATCCACCTCATCATGGTTCCTTATGGCATTCAATTTCTCTAATTTATGTGTCCAATATATTGCTTCTTCTTCTGGGATATCTGTGAAGAAGCATAGCTGCAATTATTATATCTTCAGAGAAATAAACTATACCTTATCAGATAACACAGCAAACAACAAAATATGCAGACAGCAAAATGCACTTAAAATAGTAGTGCCAAACATTTCATTGTTTCTCCCAAGATTGCCAGCCCCATCCCCAGGGCAGAGCAAACCTAAAACTTACCCATTCTAGGAGTTAGCCCCTGGTGCCTGGAAAGAATTCAGGGATTTTTCCAAACACCGAGCTTTCCTTTTTTTCTTCCTCAGAGAAACTCATTCGGAGAAAAGTCATGCATATGAACACGGTCTATCAATTCTGAGCACAACAATCACATTCTTTTAAATTAATATTTTAGTCTTAACATTTTAGATTCCTGATTACACCAATATTTTAGAATGGCCAAGAGGTGGATCAATTTGCAATACTCTGCAAAATGTCATGCCTAAACTGCTATAAGGCACAAATTAGTTATGCATTTGATCACACTACTCGGACTTAACTCAATGGACCAGCTGAACCATGGAAGATGTAAGATGGGTTGTAAAGCTTTCAGGAATACTTCTATCTGAGGAAGGCAATATTCTGTTGACATCACCAATTTCAGTGACATCTGCTACAAAAGTGAAGATTTTCATGGCCAAGGCGACTTTGTCCAACCATCCAAGAGAAATTGTGTCAAAAAGGCGAGAAATTATATGGAAAATATAGAGTTTCAAAAGAGAGGCCAGGAAAGACTATCCAATATTTGGTATGCCCGTACAGAAAAAAAGTTCACCAAAAGGATTGCCTTTCATATAGGTTTTGAGGTGAAGTATATTGTGGATGAATGGCAGTTTAAGCTAATTTTAATAAAACATTAAATATTACAATGATTGAAAGCAAAGCAATAGTTACTGGAAGTACACTTTCAGCTGAATGACATGGCTGCAACAAAATTAGATATTTTTGTCATTAAAATCAGAGATAAATATATCCATGGGGGAACGGGCATTACCAAAGGTTTGCACTTCGAGCTGTTTTTAGAGAATGGTGTGGTGACATACAGTATAATGGAGCTCTTCAGTTTCACACAAATAGACAAATCAAATAATAAATTGAAATTCTGCAAGGCACTACATAAGTTATATTTAGAGCAAAAGTCTGATCCACCCAAACAACACTTATTTTAACATGTCACCTTCAAATTCACTTCACAAGAACACATTCAACCTCAGACTAAGAAACACTTCAAAAACAAAATCACAACACTTAATATCACACAATGTAGGACTTTATCTCACAGTGCACATCGATCATCTTCTTTGCAGCTTCCTGTCAATGTTCTCTTAAAGAATACAATAATGTCAGGATTACAACAGCTAAAACAGACAAAATTGTTCAATTTTTGTTTGAACGCATCATATGTTAATAATTTCTGGAACATTCAATAAAAATCCAAATGGAATTAGTTGTTGGATGAAAATGAACAAGATCTGGTAACAATGAAACAGAAAATGCTGAAAACAGATCAGGCAGCATCTATGGGAAAGAGAAATAGAGTTAACGATTCTTTAACAGAACTGTTCTGACAAAGGTAGACAAAAATGCTGGAGAAACTCAGCAGGTGACGCAGCATCTATGGAGCAAAGGAAATTGGCGACGTTTTATTCAGACAAAGGGTCGGGGATAACTTTTTCTTTTTCTATAGATGCTGCAAAATTGGCTATGAATTTCCAACATTTGCAGTTTACTTGGATTTCTATTCATTGTGCTACTGAACTCTACACATCGCTTCAGTTATGGTTTCAAAGGTCTTTTATTGTCACGTGTCCCAATTAAGATACAGTGATATGTGAATAACCATACAGCCATACTAAAAAAGCAACAAGACACACAGCTAACTACATAAAAGTCAACATAAACATCCACCACAGCGGACACCCCACATTCCTCACTGTGATGGAAGGCAATAAAGTCTAATCTTCTTCCCTCATTTTTCTCCCGCTGTCGGGGCAGTCGAACCATCGGTCGGGGTGGTCGAAGCTCCCGCGTCGGGGCGATCGAATCTCCTGCATTGGGGTAATTGAAACTTCCGCGTTGGGGTGATCGAAACTCCCGCGTCGTTTAATTCTGAGCAGGCCCCCTCTCTATCTTTCTCTCTCTCTCTGTCACTCTCCGTCTCCGTCTCCGCCCGCCACCCGTATCCGTGTCCGGGTCTCGCTCTCCACTCGCTCCTCATCCGCCGGCACGGCAGGCCGCCTTACACATGCGCACTGCCACGATCTGCACATCCTCCCCCTCCACATGTGCACGGCCAGCACCAAAGATCCTATAGCGAAGATCTTTGGCCAGCATATCTCGGCCGTGGTTGTGCGCATGTGCCACCCTGCACATGCGCACTGCCACTGCAACTGGTCGGAGTGGGCCACTTTCTTTCTCCCTTTGCATTGTGGGAGATCTGGCCGCCATTGCTGTCCGGTCGCCGCCTCGCCGCGACCGCTGAAAACCAACGCAGAATCACTCGCTGGAGCTGGAGTAACTCCCTGGAGTAACTTTTGCTTCTTGCTTTCCTGGTCCTCCAAAAATATTCGAAATGGAATTTAAACAGGAGTGGACCCACAACCACCAAACTCCAAACTCTGAAAAATAACAGCCTATTGCATTTTATCTGTTTATTCATTGTGTATATATATATATATATATATATATATATATATGGTCTATGGTATATGGACACACTGAACTTTTATCTCCTGTTCTGTATTATGTTTACATATTCTGTTGTGCTGCAGCAAGCAAGAATTTCATTGTCGTATCTGGGACACATGACAATAAAACTCTCTTGACTCTTGACTTGGACTTAAGCAAAAATGGGTTCTTGGGGGAAAAAATAGCTACCTTAAATTTAATTGCATCTGGTTGGGTACCTATAGTAGGGTGAAGACTATTCCATGCTTTAATTGTGTGGGGGAACTCCATGGAGCAGCCAGCATCTCTGGATAGAAGAAATTGGGTGCCGTTTCGGGTAGAGACCCTACTTTAGATTTCCTCTGGTTTCAGTGTTTTTAGTTTAATTTAAAGATACAGCATGGAAACAGGCCCTTCGGCCCACCGAGTCCACGCCGACCACCGATCACCCCTACTCTAGTTCTATCCCACGTTTCGGGTCAAGACCCTTCTTCAGACTGATGTGAGGGTGCGGGTGGGTGGGAAGAAGAAAGGAAGAGGCGGAAACAGTGGGCTGAGGGAGAGCTGGGAAACGGATGAAAAGGCAGGGACTACCTGAAATTGGAGAAGCCAATGTTCATACCGCTGGGGTGTAAACTACCCAAGCGAAATATGAGGTGCTGTTCCCTAATTTGCGATGGGCCTCACTCTGGCCATGGAGGAGGCCCAGGACAGAAAGGTCGGATTCGGAATGGGAGGGGGAGTTGAAGTGCTGAGCCACCGGGAGATCGGTTTGGTTATTGCGAACTGAGTGGAGGTGTTGTGCGAAGCGATCGCCAAGCTTGCACTTGGTCTCACCGAGGTTGATCATACGCTGAATAATCCAACCAGAATTTTGTTTGGAAGTGGAAAGAAATAATAGAAATTGCATTCATTGCAACGTGTAAAAAGAGATGAGATACTGTATTATAATTTTGCTGCATGTCATTGTGGTATATATGTCTTGATTTGTGAATATGTTTAGTTTGTGACTTTATTTGAAGCAGAAATAATATGCGAATGCTTCATTGACCATAATTCTGACTGGTAACTACGCACTTCGTCCGAGTACATTATCGCACATGCCATGCAAGCCGTCTTAAATGACCACCTAAACTGTCACTTGGCAAGCAAAAAGCTGCCTAGGTTGCCCGGCTGGCAACAGGGAAAAAAAGTTAAGCGAGAGCCCTGCATACCGCCATCCTCAGTCCTTCTTGATGGAAGATTTCTATAATTTATTATTTTATTTCAGCTTTCCCACATTTGTAGCTTTGATTTTGTTTTTTAGTTACGATTTGCAATGGGTCCAATTGAAACGCACGAGTTGTTCTTTAAAGATACAGCTGGGAAACAGGCCCTTCAGCTTACCAAGTCCGCGCTTTTTACTAGTATTGAAAAGGGAAAATAGGATTTGCACAGTCAAAATATATGTCTAAAGATATTAGTGAGACAAAAATGCTGGAGAAACTCAGCGGGTGAGGCAGCATCTATGGAATGAAGGAAATAGGAGACCCTTCTTTAGACGGTTTGTTTGAAGTTGAGATCTCAACAGGTTTCAATGATGGTGAAAACAAAGGCTGTCCATAGCTGGATATTGTTTGGATATTCGGACAATTTTGCAAAACTACAGATTAACTGGTAGTCAGATTAAGCCTCAGATTAAGTTTGCCGAATTTTACTCAGTGACTGAGTGAAACATACTTCAGATAAAGATCAGCTCAAACATCCTTCTGGCCTTAATATAAAAGCATCACGCTCCATAGATTGAAAGCATCTATCTGAAAATATAACGTTCAGTATATGCATGTTTAAATTATTACAAAATTAACTAATTGGCATCACATGCAATACTGTACTACAAGTTTAAACACACACTGGCGAAAGTAATAAGTAGAGTAGTTCCAGGCATTAATCACAGCAAAGAGGTTGGCGATGAAATGTAGGTAGCAAAATAAATGTCATGCAATAAATTTAACAGACATCAAAGGATGCCAGAAGAATAACAGATGTCCATGTGGAAGAACACGTGATTCACACAGTTATCTGAGGTACAGGGTAAAACAGAGAGAGTTGATAAAACAAAGCCAATGAAGTGTGATTTTATAGAGGTGTATAAAATCACGAGGAGAATAGATAGTTAAGTGTACAGACATTTTCCCAGGGTAGTGGACATGGATTTAATGTGAGAAAGCAAAGATTGTCGGATTGTGAGGTGCAATTTTTTCATACTGAGCTTGGTAGGTATATAGAAAACAACAATTTTTTTTTAATTGGCAGGAAAGTTTAGAGGACAACAGACCAAACATAGGCAATCACAACTAGCTTTGATGGCACATCCTGGCAGGCATGAACGAGTTGGGCCAAATGGCCTGCTTACGTGCTCTCTGAGTCTCAGTTTTTCACGATCTCCCCCTTCCAAAGCCATGCTAACTTTCCCTGATAAATCTATACCTTTTTCCAAATGCCGGTAGATTTTAACCCTAGGAACAATAGACAATAGAAAATAGACAATAGGTGCCGGAGTAGGCCATTCGGCCCTTCGAGCCAGCACCGCCATTCAATGTGATCATGGCTGATCATCCCCAATCAGTACCCCATTCCTGCCTTCTCCACATATCCCCTGACTCTGCTATTTTTAAAAGCCCTATCTAGCTCTCTCTTGAAAGCATCCAGAGAACCTGCCACCACTGCCCTCTGAGGCAGAGAATTCCACAGATTCACCACTCTCTGTGAGAAAAAATGTTTCCTCGTCTCCATTCTAAGTGGCTTACTCCTTATTCTTAAACTATGGCCCCTTGTTCTGGACTCCCCCAACATCGGGAAGATGTTTCCTGCCTCTAGCTTGTCCAAACCCTTAACAATCTTATATGTTTCAATAAGATCCCCTCTCATTCTTCTAAATTCCAGAGTATACAAGCCTAGCGTCTCCATTCTCACAGCATATGACAGCCCCGCCATCCCGGGAATTAACCTTGTAAATCTACGCTGCACTCCCACAATAGCAAGAACGTCCTTCCTCAAATTAGGGGACCATAACTGTACACAATATCCAGGTGTGGTCTCACTAGGGCTCTGTACAACTGCAGAACGACCTCTTTGCTCCTATATTCGATTCCTCTTGTTATAAAGGCCAACATGCCATTCACTTTCTTCACTGCCTGCTGTACCTGCATGCTTACTTTCATAGACTGATGTACAAGGACCCCCAGATCCCGTGGTACTTCCCCTTTTCCCAACTTGACACCATTTATATAGTAATCTGCCTTCCTGTTTTTGCTACCAAAGTGGATAACCTCACATTTATCCGCATTAAACTTCATCTGCCATGCATCTGCCCACTCCCCCAACACATCCAAGTCACCCTGCATGCTCATAGCATCCTCCTCACAGTTCACACTGCCACCCAGCTTTGTGTCATCTGCAAATTTGCTAATGTTACTTTGAATCCCTTCATCCAAATCATTGATGTATATTGTAAATAGTTGCCGCCCCAGCACCGAGCCCCACTAGTCACTGCCTGCCATTCTGAAAGGAACCCGCTAATCACTACTCTTTATTTCCTGTCTGCCAACCATTTATCTATCCATGTCACCACTGTACCTCCAATACCATGTGCCCTAATTTTGCCCACTAATCTCCTAAGTGGGACCTTATCAAATGCTTTCTGAAAGTCCAGGTGCACTACATCCACTGGCTCTCCCTTGTCCATTTTCCTAGTTACATCTTCAAAAAATTCCAGAAGATTTGTCAAGCATGATTTCCCCTTCGTAAATCCATGCTGACTCGGACCGATCCTGTTACTGTTATCCAAATGTTCGGCTATCTCATCTTTTATAATTGACCCTAGCAACTTCCCCACCACCGATGACAGGCTAACAGGTCTAATTCCCTGTTTTCTCTCTCCCGCCTTTCTTAAAAAGTGGGATAACATTAGCTACCCCCCAATCCACAGGAACTGATCCTGAGTCTATATAACATTGGAAAATTATCACCAATGCATCCACGATTTCTAGAGCCACTTCCTTAAGTACCCTGGGATGCAGACCATCACGCCCTGGGGATTTATCAGTCTATCCAACATCATTTCCTGCCCAATGTGGATTTCCTTCAGTTCCTCCGTCACCCCAGATCCTCTGGTAACTACTATGTCAGGAAGATTGTTTGTGTCCTCCTTAGTGAAGACAGATCCAAAGTACCTGTTCAACTCATCTGCCATTTACTTGTTCCCCATAATAAATTTACCATTTTAGTTCTTCAAGGGTCCAACTTTGGTCTTAACTAATTTTTTCCTCTTCACATACCTAAAGAAGCTTTTACTATCCTGCTTTAAATTCTTGGCTAGCTTACCTTCGTACCTCATCTTTTCTTCCCGTATTGTCTTTTTGGTTATCTTCTGTTGTTCTTTAAACATTACCCAATCCTCTTGCTTCCCGCTCATCTTTGCTATGTTGTACTTCTTTGCTTTAATTTTTATACTGTCCTTGATGTCCCTTGTCAGCCATGGCCGTCCCTTTCTCCCCTTGGAATCTTTCTTCCTCCTAGGAATGAACTGATCCTGCACCTTCTGTATTATTCCTAGAAACACCTGCCATTTTTGTTCCACTGTCATCCCTGCTAGTGTATCTTTCCAGTCAACTTTGACCAACTCCTCCCTCATGGCCCCATAGTCCCCTTTATTCAACTGCAACACTGACACCTCTGATCTACCCTTCTCCCTCTCCAATTGTAGATTAAACCTGACCATGTTATCGTCACTACTTCCTAATGGCTCATTAACCTCGAGGTCCTTTCTCAAATCCGGTTCAAATCTGAACCTTCTGTAATAATTTCCCTTCTACCAATGTAAGGCTTACTGGCGTATATTTTCCTGGTTTGTTTCTTTCCTGAATGTCTCTATAGCTATCGGTACTCCCTATGTGGCCACCTTCACATCGCAAGACCAAGCATAGACTGGGGGACCTTTAAGCCGAATACTTGCACTCGGTCCGCCAAGGCCTGCTCAGTCCCTTACCGACTTTTCTGTCCTTGGCCTCCTCCATGGCCTCAATAAGACCACAAGCAAACTTGAGGCACAGCACCTCCTATTTCACCTCATATTACAACTCAGCAGTTTTATGCTCTCTTATGAACTGGAAAATGTCATCAACTTTCTGCTCATTCCCATCAGGGAATCTTTTCATCCTTTCATTAACTTTTCCATCCCCATTTCTGGGTAACCCAATATGCCCATCAAAACCTACAGATACTTTCTCCTATTCCAAAGAGAATGGAATTCCATCCTCCAAATTTCTCAATTTTCATTATTTTTGTCTGACAATATCTGTGTCTGTCTGTCTATTACTAAAGCTCTCATCTTGTTTCTATAATTCTATATTTGTTTGTCCTGTTTGTATGTACCAATATTTGCACAAAAACAGTACATGATAGCGCTACAAATTTTGGCCCACCTTACTCACCATTGTCCTGTGATGTAAATTAAACAAGTTTTGTTCAGATTAATGGTATATGTTACAAGTTATTCACATTTGAAACTTTAAATAAACACTTTAAAATAATTGGTTCCACGTGCCCTGCCCGTCACCTCATAATGACATCACAATGGGATACTGAATTTCAATAACATTAAAAAAAAACTTTCATTGATTTTCATTGTGGGGTAGTGGGATAGGGGGTGGGTGAGGAGTGTGGGTGCAGGGGATAGAGGAAGAGAGGGAGGGAGAGGGAGGGGAAAGTGGGGGAGGTGAGGAGGGAGAGTGGAGGAGGAGGGGATAGAGGGAGAGGAAGGGGAAATGAGGGAGATAGGGAGTGGGGGATAGAGGGAGAGGAACGCAATGGGGGAGGTGATGAGGGAGTGGGATAGGGCGAGGCGAGTAGTGGGTAGCAGGGAGAAGAGGGGGGTAGGGAGGGCAGAGGGTTTATAGAGGGAGGGAGTGACTGAGGGAAGGGGAAAGGAGAGGGTGGGAGAGGTGAGGGAGGGAGTGGGGGAAGGTGGAGAGGGGAAAGAATAGGGAGGGTGAAGAGGAGGGGGAGGGAGTGCTGGGGGATGAGGAGGAATGGAGGAGGATACTGGTAGGAAGAGGGATGGCGAAGCTCAGTTGGGGGCTATGAGTGAGAAGTGGAATATTTCGTTGGGGGAACGGGGCCAACGGTCTAGTTTGGATCTAGAAATTACTAAAAGTCTTGTCTGTCTGTCTGTCTGTCTGTCTGTCTATCTATCTATCTATCTATCTATCTATCTATCTATCTATCTATCTATCTATCTATCTATCTATCTATCTATCTATCTATCTATCTATCTGTCTGTCTATCTCTAACTATCTATCTCTATCTGTCTATCTCTATCTATTCTCTATTCTCTATCTCTATCTCTATCTCTCTCTATCTATATCTCTATCTATCTAGATGGTGTCAATTTGGGAAAAGGGGAAGTACAGCGAGATCTGGGGGGTCCTTGTTCATCAGTCAATGAAAGTAAGCATGCAGGTACAGAAGGCCGCGAAGAAAGCGAATGGCATGTTGGCCTTCATAACAAGAGGAGTTGAGCATAGGAGCAAAGAGGTACTTCTACAGTTGTACAGAGCCCTAGTGAGACCACACCAGGAGTAATGTGTGCAGTTTTGGTCCCCCAATATGAGGAAGGACGTTCTTGCTATTGAGGGATTACAGCGTAGGTTCACAAGGTTAATTCCCGGGATGTCATATGCTGAGAGAATGGAGCGGCTGGGCTTGTATACTCTGGAAATTAGAAGAATGAGAAGGGATCTTATTGAAACATATAAGATTATTAAGGGTTTGGACACGCTAGAAGCAGGAAACATGTTCCCGATGTTGATGGAGTCCAGAACCAGGGGCCACAGTTTAGGAATAAGGGATAAGGCATTTAGAAAGGAGATGAGGAAACAGTTTTTCACACAGAGAGTTGTGAGTCTGTGGAATTATCTGCCTCAGGGGCAGTGGAGGCCAATTCTCTGGATACTATCAAGAGCGAGCTTGATATGGGTCAAAGATAGCAGAGTCAGGGGATATAGGGAGAAGGCAGGAACGGGGTACTGATTGTGGATGATCAGCCATGATCACATTGAATGGCGATGCTGGCTCGGGGCCGAATGGCCTACTCCTGCACCTATTGTCTATTGTCTATAATATGATATCTACCCTCCATGAGCTTTTATTTTAACCTTTGATGTGGCATCTTATCAAATTCTAATTCCATTCTATTCACAGCACATTATTTCTTCAATAAACTCCAATAAATTGAGCAAACATGCAGAAACATGTCATGAACCATGACACCACTATGGTTGGATGAATCACAGATGGGGCCGAGGCAGAGTATAGAAGTGAGATCGACCGTCTGACCAAATGGTGCCAGCACAACAACCTGTCTCTCAACATCAGTAAGACCAAGGAACTGATTGTGGACTTTGGTAGGGGAGAAGGATGAGGACCCACAATCCTGTTTATATCAATGGGACAATGGTGGATAGGGTCAATAACTTTAAATTCCTGGGCATGCATATATCAGAAGATCTTTCCTGGACTCAGCACACCGATGCAATTGTAAAGATGGTACATCAGCGACTACTTCCTGAGAAGATTACGGAGATTCGGCATGTCATGGAAGATTCTCCAAAACGTTTACAGATGCATGGTAGAGAGCATTCTTTCTGATTGCATTGTGGCCTGGTTCGGCAACTTTAACATCCAGGAGCAAAAAAGACTACAGAAAGTTGTGACCACTGTCCAATCCATCACTGGCTTTGAACTCCCCACCGTCGAAGGGATCTATCGTAGTCACTGTTTCAAAAAGGCAGCCAAAACCATCAAGGACCAACACCATCCTGGCCACACACTCATCTTGCCACTGCCAGCAGGAAGAAAGTACAGGAGCCTGAAAGGTTCAGGAACAGCTTCTTCCCCACAGCCATCAGGCTATTAAACACAACGAATAAGCTATGAGCTAATAATGCAAAAGACTATATTATTATTTGCTATTTGTTATGTATTTGGTATTTATTGAACTTTTTCTTTTTTTTTCCCCGTTATATACAATGTTTACATATTCACATATTCTGTTGTGCTGCAGCAAGTAAAAATGTCATTGTCCCGTCCGGGACATTTGACAATAAAACACTCTTGACTCTTGAAATCATACTGACTTTCCTAATTACCTTGATTTATTTTTCTAAGGCCCCTTCTATATGTTTAATAATCGTTTCTAAGTTTTACTCTATGACAGATGTTAACTCACTGGCCTGCCGTTTCTCTCTGGCTTTTTGTATAAAGGAGCTACATTTTTAATTTTCCCACCGAATGGAATTTTCCCTAAATCCGGAGAATTTTGGAAAATTTTGGAAAATTAAACTCAATATATTGAGATATATATCACTTCTTTTCAGATTCTATATGGAGTCCATCAGGACCTGAAGATGTCACCCTGCAGCTTCAGCAATTTGCTTCGTATCACTGCCCTGGTAATTTTAGTATCTTCTGAGTATTTCTCTTTCTTCCAATTTTCAAAATTAAAGAAACTCTATTTGCTATTCCTTTGTCTCAATAAAATTTCAAATCAGCGATGCTCAGGAAATTAACCATGATTGGTAGTGCCAGATGTGCTTTCTAATAGTGTCAGACCATTGCACTTGCATTTCTATCGTGACCAATGGAATGATTTCCAGGTGTAGCTGTATGATATTTATAGAGTTATCAGTGATGAATTTATTGTCAACATTTATATGACTATTGCCCTGAATCTGGACTCTTCACTCAATTGAAATCAATTGTAACCTGAAAATCTTTTTCCCAAGTAGCAGCAACACCAATTTAGTTTTTTATCTTTACAATTTTATGCAATCTAATCCAATTTAAAGCTATTCAATGTGGAGAGGATCAGTGCCTAAAAGAGGAGTAAAAGCACATGCACCTTCTTCATAGAAATGATCAGGTAGAGCTCATTGGATTGAAACAAGAATTAAAATGTATATGTTTGTCAGGAAAAGTAAACCAAAGGATTATAGCATAACATTTTAATGCTCTGGAAAAAAATACAAACCATAATTTTTCAACAATTTCTCTGTTTCAATTCAGATGCTGGTATTTTAAGCTGTCTTTGGTACTCAGTTTTAAAATAGGCAAAGGATCCAAAATGCAACAGTTCAAAGATACTTACCAAAAGGCAACTCAAAGCGAGTATCTAACAGGATTTTATGTGGTGTTGGACTTCCGGTTCCACATATCTCATCTTCGTTCATTAAAACTTCTGCATCCAATGTCGACCAATCCCCTGGTCCTTCCTGTTAAAACATTAGAACCAGTAGCATTACTAACAAACCAGCAGAGTAATGCACATGTTAGACAATATTCAAATAATGACAAAGATCCAGATATAAGATTTATCTCTTTAACACTGACAGATGAAAAATAAACAGCAGATTATCTGCTGCTCATCAGGCATGATTTAATATCCAATTGATTAGATGGAAAGGAATGTCTTGAGAGTAGGCATTTAATCTACCAGAGCTGAACTTCAATATCTATCTATCTATCTATCTATATATCTATATATCTATCTACATCTATACACAACTAAAGCTCTGATCTTGTGCTCCTCCAGTTTGTGCGTTTTTTCTATTTGCACAAAATCGGTACGATAACGCTACAATTTTTCGCCAGCTCACTCACCGTTCTCATGTGCCGCGAGTGCAACAAGTTTCGTTCCAATCGGTGGTTTATTGTAAAAGTTAGCGAGGTTTAAAAAAATCGTAAAAACCGTGCTGATCGATTTCCTCTCCTGCCAGTCAGCGCCTCGAGGATTAGTCTCTTCTCCTGTCACTCCCTCTTATTGGGCAATCGTATCTTTACTGGAGCTGAGGGACGCCGTGGGTGGGCGGCAGGAGTTTCCACAATTTTCGGAGGGACCAGAAGCGGCGTGGCGATGTCGCCAAACGGAAAGCGGTGAATCTGATCCCGGCACAGGGGAGTGTCCAACGCCTGCTGTGAGTCCCAAAAGTACCGCCATCGCAACGCCACGCAGCTCCAGCACCTTCACCTCTGGTCTCCCTCGCTGCCTCCTGCCCCCTCCCCCGTGATACCCCTTCTCCCCCATGGCTCATCCCCCATTTTTTCTCAGAGCTCTCTCCCCCCACCCACACCCGTGTATATAGAAACATAGAAATTAGGTGCAGGAGTAGGCCATTCGGCCCTTCGAGCCCCTATAGTAGACTGTCCAAACACTGGCTGATTTATGTTTAGATGGTTAAGGCCCGCAGTGTGCGTTTCGAGGATAAAGACGCCAACCGCCCATGGGATTCATGTTGAGGGTCAAATCCAACACTGGTTACCATTTAGAGAGTACAAACGCCCGTTGGGTGCATTTAGAGGTCCACAAGGCCATTGGGTTTGCATTTAGACGGATAACGTTTAGAGGGCGCAAACTTCTGCTGACTTGAGGTGGGGCGGGCCAAACCTCTCTGGGAGCGTCTGAACACCCGTGGATCACCAGAGGTCATTAGACTGTGTTCC
This sequence comes from Amblyraja radiata, assembly GCF_010909765.2. Classification (NCBI taxonomy): domain Eukaryota; kingdom Metazoa; phylum Chordata; class Chondrichthyes; order Rajiformes; family Rajidae; genus Amblyraja; species Amblyraja radiata. The sequence continues at coordinate 133,342,250 of NC_045956.1, forward strand.
GACCATCAAGAAACGTTGAGATATTCTTAATGAGTTTAGAGGTTTTTAACATCACTCGGGGATGGGTCGAGAGTCCCATCTCTAGCTGGGATGAGGTTCGAGAGTCTAAACGCCCTTGCATGGACTTAGAGGGTCACAAACAGTTTACACCGTCCAAACGCCCCATTTGTGTTCACACACTCCTAATGAGTGTCTAAATGACTCTATACCGAACTGATGCACTGCTAGGAGTGGAGGAGGGGAGGGGATCGAAGTGGAAGAGAGGAAGGGTGAGGATATAGAGACACAGTGAGAGACTGGCGTGGAGAGGGAGAGAGGTCACAAGACTCACATTATACACTGATACATCCCTCACCCTCCCTCTCTCCCACCCCTCCCTCCCTCTCTACCCCTCCCTCTATCCCTCCACTCTCTTTCCCTCCCTCTCTCCCTCCCTATTCACTGTACAACTGATACACCCCTCACTCTCCCACTCTCCCACCCACCTAACCTTACCAAGGAGAGGTGAGGGAGGGAGTGGGGAAGGGGAGGAGGACAGGGGAAAGAAGTGGTGGGGTCAAGAGGAGGGGGGCAGAATGCTGGGGGATGAGGGGGATGGGGGAGAGTGGGAGTAGGAAGAGGGATGGCGAGGTAATGGAAATATTAAATGCAAAGTTATTAACTTTAACAACTTCTGCCGTTAGTGCAGGACCGTGAGCCGATCATGCGCAGTTGGGGGCTATGGCTTAGAGGTGGAATATTGCGTTGGGGGACCAGGCCTTCCGTGTGACAAAGGGACCCAAGAGTCTAGTCTAGTCTAGTCATGTCCTACTTAGAGCACAAACAATGCCGAATGACACTACTAGAATCATTCCATTACTTTGTAATGTAAAAATCTAAGATTTCTAATCTATGCAGACTTGTTAAAATGTCTTACTTGGACATTTGATGATTATTGGTGAAAGCACTGCTACAATCTGACACATGCATTAACACTAGTTTATATTTTATTATTATTACTACTGTCATGTGTTCAGAGGTAAGCAAAAAGTTTTTTGTTGCATGATATCCAGTCAGCAAAGTACAATCAAGCAATCCACAATGTACAGATACGGGATAAATCATTGGTGATCATTTTCCAATGTTCTATAGACTCTGGATCTGTTCCTTTGGGCTGGAGAGTAGCTAACTTGACTCCACTTTTTAAGAAAAGAGGGAGAGAGAAAACAGGGAATTATAGACTAGTCCTTCCTCACTACCAAATGCGCTTACATCGGTAGATGCTTGAGTCGATTAGAAGAAGGGTCTCGATCCGAAACGTCACCGAGTCTGAAGAAGGGTCTCGACCCAAAACGTTGTCTATTTCCTTCACTCCATAGATGCTGCCTCACCCGCTGAGTTTCTCTAGCATTTTTGTCTACCTAAAGATGTAATAGCAAAGCATTTGGAAAGCAGTGACAGGATCGGTCAAAGTCAACATGGATTTATGAAGGGAAAATCATGCTTGACTAATCTTCCGGAATTTTTTGAGTATGTAACAAGTAGAATGGATAAGGGAGAACCAGTGGATGTGATATATCTGGACTTTCAAAAAGAGATTAGTGTGCAAAATTATGGGACATGTTATTGGGGGTAGGGTATTGACATGGATAGAGAACTGGGGTTCGCTTCGGGCAGATAGGAAGCAAAGAGTAGGAATTAGCTAAAGGAATCAAGGGATATGGGGAAAAAGCAGGAATGGTGTGCTGATTTTAGATGATCAGCCATGATCATCGAAGGGCCGAATGGCCTACTCCTGCACCTATTTTTCTATGTTTCTATATTTCTAAAGGTCCTTTTCAGAATGGCAGGCAGTGACTAGTTGGGTGTTGCAATGCTTGTGCTGGGACCCGTTATTTATAATATATATTAACGATTTAGACGAGGGAATTAAATGTAACATCTCCAAGTTTGCGGATGACACAAAGCTGGGTGGCAGTGTAAGCTGAGATGAGGATGCTATGAGCCTATAGATTGACTTGGATAGGTTGGGTGAGTGGGCAGGTGCATGGCAGATGCAGTAAAATGGGGATAAATGTGAGGTTATCCACTTTGGTGGCAAGAACAGGAAGGCAGATTATTATCTGAATGGTGTCAGATTAGGAGAAGGGGGGATGCAACAAGACCTGGGTGTGCTTGTGCATCAGTCACTGAAAGTAAACATGCAGGTACAGCCGGCAGTGAAGAAAGTTAATGACATGTTGGCCTTCATTGCGAGAGGATTTGAGTTTAGGAGCAAATAGGTCCTACTGCAGTTGTACAGGGCCCTGGTGAGACCGCACCTGGATAATTGTGGGCAATTTTGGTCTCCTAATTTGAGGAAGGACATTATTGCTATTGAGGGAGCACAGCATAGGTTCACCAGGTTAATTCCCGGGATGGCGGGACTGACATATGATGAAAGAATGGGTCGACTGGGCTTGTATTCACTGGAATTTAGAAGGATAAGAGGGGATCTTATAGAAACATATACAATTCTTAAAGGATTGGACAGGCTAGATGCAGGAAAAATGTTTCCAATGTTGGGGGAGTCCAGAACCAGGGGGTCACAGTTTAAGAATAAGGGGTAGGCCATTTAGGACTGAGATGAGTAAAACCATTTTCACCCAGAGAGTTGTGAATCTGTGGAATTCTTTACCACAGAAGGCAGTGAAGGCCAATTCACTAGATGTTTTCAATACAGATTTAGCTCTTAGGGCTAAAGGAATCAAGGGATATGGGAAAAAGCAGGAATGGGGTACTGATTTTAGATTATCAGCCATGATCATATTGAATGGCGGTGCTGGCTCGAAGGGCCGAATGGCCTACTCCTGCACCTATTTTTCTATGTCTCTATATTTCTAAAAGGTAATAATGTTTAGTGCAAGATAAAGTCCATATGTGCTGTGATTCCAAGCCTCAACATTGACAGTATTCAATAAATCAGTCTGTCCTTTTCCAAAACAATTAGCATCGTTCTCAGCCTCAACATTCCCCAGCTCAGAAAGCCATTCCCTATTACATTAATGTAAGAATGAGTGGAAAATGGAAACAATTCCTACTGTCACTGGTTATAACATAATAATGTTATGTATAGCATGCATTAAAAGCCCATGAATTCCTAAATTTCATAAAACAGCCTTACAATAGGGGAAATGTTCTTGAGGAATGTAGCTTGATTTCACTGACCAGCGAGCAATTTCATAGAAATCTAGCTGCAGAATGCACATCAACACACTCTGGATCACACACACTAGACCACATAGTGTGGCAACTTAATAAAGAATCCACTGGAAGTCAGTTACCAGCACATCTATTCAATCTCTCAATTTCAAATGATTACTGCAGATATTTTATAAACAATGCGATGGGCCTTCAATAGCATAACCTGTCAACCATTAGATGGTGCTCGGATGGGGCCATAACATGCTATGTCTGGAGGCCTGATTGCCATTCCCAGCCCGCAGTTACTGTGAGTCAGTTGTAAAACCAAAGCCTTAAGGTAATTGGGATCTGTGCAGCATCTGGCTCAGCAGAGGGGCCAAACCTGGAGAAGGTTAACGATTAAGCACATTCATGCCCAATGTTCTGGATTTTTTAATGGTTTTTTAATGAGATGGTTGAAAACTTTAAATTCCGAGGAGTTAATATCACCAACAACTTCTCCTGGCCACCCATATTGAAGCAACGACAAAGAAAGCACACCAATACCTCGGCTTCCATAGAAGGCTTAGGAAGTTTGGCATGTCTCCAACAACTATCACCAACTGCGACAGATGCGCAAAATAGGAAGCATTTTGTTGGGTAGCCTCACAGCTTGGTTTGGGAACAGCTCCATCCAAGACCTCAAGAAATTACAGCTAATTGTGGACGCAGCCCAGACCATCGCACAAAACAGCCTCCCTTCCATTGACTCCATTTATACCTCATGCTGCCTCAACAAGGCCAGCAGCATAATCAAGGACAAGTAGCATCCTGGCCATACTCTTTTCCCTTTTTCCACTGGGCAAAAGGTATAAAGGTGTGAAAAAACACACCTCCAGATTCAAGGACAGTTTTTTCCCAGCTGTTATCAGGCAACTGAATCGTCCTATCACAACTAGGGAGCAGTCCTGAACTACTATCTACCTCATTGGTGACCATCGGGCTATCTTTGATTGGACCTTACTGTCTTTACCTTGCATTAAACGTTATTCCCTTATTATGTATCTACTGTATACACTGTAACTGAATCGATTGTAATCACGTATTATCTTTCCGCTGACTGGTTAGCACGCAACAAAAGCTTTTCACTGTACTTTGGTACACGTGACAATAAACTGAACTTCATCAATGTGGCTTTTTTGTAGTTTTACTTCAAAATTAATACTTTACCTAAGGTCATGCTTTCATATTTTAAAATCAATAAATGCAATCAAAAGATGTTTCTTAAAATATTACATTTCTAATAGACAATGTCACAAAAACAGAAATGAAAGGTTTTATGCTCTCTACTGTAAAGATGTAATAGTTGCACAATATTGATTTTAAACCACAGTTAATAAGCGTTTTGTATGGAAATTATTGATCTGCCTCAAAAACAATCAGCAGTGATTGTTCAACTGCTTAACAATAAGCCAATACACCACGAGGAAATAAAACAACAAAAAAAGCAACAAACGTGATATTGATTACGTGCACTCTTGGGCTTCGCCTCATATTAAATGTTTTCTTCAGAGAAAATCAATGTAAATTTCAGTAATTTTTTCTCCTCTGGGCCACATTAATAAAATTATATCTTTGCACCAGTTCATAATGTACAAAGACAACCGGGAATGTAAACTCAGTTCTCTCTCCCTCTCATTTTGAAGAAAAACAAATTAGAATGTTAATTTTAAACAGATTTCAATGTTCTGAAATTGGAAAAATTCAAACATCCAAAGATACAACTACAGTGCATTCGGAAAGTATTCAGACCTCTTCGCTTTTTCCACATTTTGTTACGTTACAGCCTTATTCTAAAATTCTTTTTTTTGAAATCATCAATCTGTACACAATACCCCATAATAAAAAAGCAAAAACAGGTGTTTAGAAATGTTTGTAAAGTAATTAAAAATCACATTTACATAAGTATTCAGACCCTTTTCTTAGTACTTTGTTGAGGCACCGTTGGCAGCGATTACAGCCTCAAGTCTTCCTGGGTATGACGCTACAAGCACGGCACACCTGTGTTTAGGTAATTTCTCCCATTATTCTCTTCAGATCCTCTCAAGCTCTGTCAGGTCGGATGGGGAGCGTCGATGCACAGCGATTTTCAGGTCACTCCAGAGATGTTCAATCAGGTTCAGGTCCGGGCTCTGGCTGGGCCACTCAAGGACATTCACATACTTGTCATGAAGCCACTCCTGTGTTGTCTTGGCTCTGTGCTTAGGGTTGTTGTCTTGTTGGAAGGAGAACCTCTGCCCCAGTCTGAGGTCCTGAATGCTCTGGAGCAGGTTTTCATCAAGAATCTCTCTGTACTTTGCTCCGTTCATCTTTTCCTCGATCCTGACTAGTCTCCCAGTTCCTGCCGCTGAAAAACATCCCCACATCATGATGCTGCCGCCCACCATGCTTCACCGTAGGTATGGTATTTGCCAGGTGATGAGCGGTGCCTAGTTTCCTCCAGACGTGACGCTTGGCATTCAGGCCAAAGAGTTCAATCTTGGTTTCATCAGAAAAATAAACTTGTTTCTCACAGTCTGAGAGTACTTTAGGTGCCTTTTGGAAAAATCTAAGCGGGCTGTCATGTACCTTTTACTGAGGAGTGGCTTCTGTCTGGCCACTCTACCATAAAGGGCTGATTGGTGGAGTGCTGCAGATATAGTTGTCCTTCTGGAAGGTTCTACCATCTCCACAGAGGAACTCTGGAGCTCTGTCAGAGTGACCTTTGTGTTCTTGGTCACCTCCCTGACCAAGGCCCTTCTCCCCCGATTGCTCAGTTTGGCTGGCGGCCAGCTCTATGAAGAGTCCTTGTGGTTTCAAAGTTCTTCATTTAAGAATGATGGAGGCCACTGTAGTCTTCGGGACCTGCAATGCTGCAGAAATTGTTTTATACCCTTCCCCAGATCTGGGTCTCGACACAATCCTGTCTCGGAGGTCTATAGACAATTCCTTCATCTTCATGGCTTGGTTTTTGCTCTGACATGCACTGTCAACTGCAGGACCTTATTTAGACAGGTGTGTGCCTTTCCAAATCATGTACAATCAATTTAATTTACCATTTGTGGACGGCAATAAAGGTGTAGAAATATCTCAAGGATGATCAATGGAAACAGGATGCACCGAAGCTCAATTTTGAGTGTCATAGCAAAGGGTCTGAATACTTATGTAAATTTGATATTTCAGTTATTTAATTTCAATTACGTTGCAAACATTTCTAAACACCTGTTTTCACTTTTTTATTATTAGGCATTGTGTGTAGATTGATGATTTAAAAAATGAATTTAATGAATAAGGCTGTAACGTAACAAAATATGAAAAAAGTGAAGGTGTCAGAATACTTTCTGAATACACTGTATATATTAGTTCCAATCAGTTTGCTGATGACCATAAGCAATATTTGTGCCATGCCATGAACACTGCTGCTTCAGGCAATAGGTCATCAGAACATACAGTGAAATGTCATGATACCAGTGTGCAATGTTGATTTGATGTCAGCGCTGCAAAGGTGGAATTGAATATATGTTCAGCACCAGGTCGCTTTCTTCCATCCAAATACCCAACATTGTTATTTAAAAGTATTGATTGCAACAGTTGTTAATTTATTAAATTTGGCTGTGGTAATAATTTCACAAGAGTACGGTGCTTTGAAGTTCAAGCATACAGGGTGCAGTGTACCAGCAAAGGACTTTGTTTCTAAATCCTCTGTACAAACCAGTTGCTCCCAGATGTAGCTACATTAGTGGACATACCCCTTGGATTACAATATAATTGCAAAAATTTACCAAGGAGGATGATAAGGAGCGATTCTTTGGTGTAGCAAAACAATTGAGTGGAAATCATTTGTTTGCCAGGTTTGCTTTTATATTGTAGAAGCACAAACTCGTGCTGACAGAGACTTTGGGCAATTCATATTGTTGCATGGATCACTACGACAGAGATGTAGTGAGATACAAAACCGGTGATAAATTTTTCAGTGCATACACGCAGGGCCGGATTTAGATGAAGAGAGGCCCTAAGCTGGAGCGCTATTGCGGAGCGGAGCGGGCGATGCCTTGCCTGGGTCGCCGCGCTGGATCGACGCGCTGGAGCTCCGGTGAGCTGTGACCGCCGTGTTCAACACCTCCGGGCTGCGGGTCTGCGGAGTGGAGCGGGCGGCGCCGACTTTAACATCGGGAGCCTGGGAGCTCCAAACCGGCGCGGCCTTGTTGGCTTCGGGAGCCGCGGTCCCCAGTTAGGAAGCGGCCGTTCCAGGTGGCCCAGCCGCTGAAAGGACTCTCCCGACGCCGGGGCAACACCACCCGGCCAGAACGGCCAGGAACATCGGGCCTCCATAGAGGCAATGGCGGTGGCCTCAATAGGCTTGACTTTGGGAGAACTGGGGATGGGGACTGGACATTGTGCCTTCCCCCACAGTGACAATCATTGTGGGGGGATGATTTTTTTTTGTGTGTAAGTTAATATGTTAGTCTGTGTCCAAGATGGCTGTCGGAAGGGAGAGTGGATGCTGGCGCTCTTTAGCTGCCGCTGCTCTCTCTTCACATTGTGTTTTTGACTTTTTGTCTTTGGAGTGATTTCTGTCTTTAATTTGTGTATTGGTGATGTCCTTATTATTTATTTTACTCCGACTATATGTTTTTTCTCTCTTGTTAATCTCTGTAAGGTGTCCTTGAGACTTTGAAAGGCGCCCGCAAATAAAATTTATTATTATTATTATTATTATAAGCTATTTCACTTGCGAGGCCCCCCCCCCCCTCCCAATCCCCCACCCCCACGGAGGACCATGAATACCCGACAGTGACAGTGTGACACTTTTAGATCCTACTGTATGTAGGTGAGGCAGAGAGGTGAGTAGGCCCCCCTAGATCTCGAGGCCCTAAGCTTAAGCTTGTCTAGTTTATACGTAAATCCGGCCCTGCATACACGTATGCAAGGCAAATATTTGGAGACACTCACCCACTTTTCCAGTCAACTTTGCAACTTTGCAAACAAAGATTTTGGCACAATCTGTATCTTGACATCACCTTTATCCTTCCCTCTTTTATTGCTAAATCTAGATGTACTGACGTTAGAATTTCTTTATTCTCACTATTTTCCCATCAATGCCCTTAGAATATTTTCACTTTCCAAAAGGCAGCGGATTCTATGCAGGCACAGACAAAAGTCATCCAAAGTCTTCTTTTCAGTGAAGTTGCAGGATGCTCCGATGAGAACTACTAGATGTCAAATAATCATACAAGGGTTGACAGTTGACAACTGAGAATACATTGCTCCCATTAAAGAACAGATTGCCACCACGGTGAAGTTGATCATCCATGTTGGCATTGGCTTAGAGGCACCAATGCAACCTTGTGAACTAGGTCAGAACAGATTTGTTGCGAGTTGTCTGTCCAGCGCGAATTTCATTTCTTGGCAATATACTGTAGATTGGGAAACTGTCGACCTCTTTTAAGATATCAGCATTTTTTCTCCCACCACTGGCCCTCTGGCAATATCCCTATACATGCACCATTTATACATATCCCAGACACAGTTGCTTGTAGTAACATACTCTTGATGCCATTCCAGGGCATCATCCATCAAGGATATCCGCAGTCCACCCAACTATAACCACGATCACAGTTGGAGACATTTCATCATATTAAAAAAAAAATAGCAAGCCTGGTTGAAATATATATAAAACTCTCGGCAGATTAGTTAGTTTAAGTGTAAGAGGCATTTTTATGACAGCTCAAATGTAGAAGCTGTGTAGCACAATGACAAGTATAATGCAAGCTGCTCTGGTCAGAACTCCTAACAGCAGCTAAGAAAGATTATTCCAGTAAAGCAAACAAAATAACAAGGCAAATTGCCTTAAACTCATCTTATTCCTGTACAGCCATTCGTCTGCATTCAAATGAATGGGTTCCTAACTTCTGAATCCAGTCCAGCCTAATACAGGTTTAGGAGGTTGTCCCAAACTTGCTGTGATTTATGAGAGTGTGTAGAATATGCCCCAGCTACGTTAATTAAACTGAAATAATCAGCTCATCAGAAATCAGAGCTCATAACCGCATGGCACAAGAGGTTCCTTCAGTGTGAAACCAGCATGGGTGAGACAGAGTCCATGTACTTAAAACCTGTGCGAGAGCAAGAAGCCACACCAGTGTGACAGCAGCATGGGAGAAAGGAGCTCCAGGAGATTGGTGTGCAATTACAAAGAGCAGAAGGTCAGTGAGTGAAGATGAGTCAGGATTTTTAAACTAGATTTATCTCCACTTACTGAGTTAAACAAATACAGAGAAACGTGGAAGGCATCTCACACCTCTGGACCATGGATCTTGTGCCACAAAGGCAGTCCAGGCTGTTTTCCTTGTTCTGGACAACTAAAAGTGCAGGAAGTACTCAAGCTGATGACAGTACCTACACCTGCAGTTTGAGCAACAACATATAGTCTAATGGTAAGTCTGTGTTACATGAAAAACACGTCAGGAAGTCCCCCACAGCTCAAGAGAGTACAGCAAATTGGAAATGGATGACAGATAAAAGAAAGTGCAGGTGGGTAGTTCAACATACCTCCGAGGGCATCTTACTCTGCAACTAGCATTCATTTTTGTAACTGGTGGGGCCAGAGGATGTCACTGGGAAGTACAGCCAGAGCTAAGACTTAAGTACCTCAACTGTACACGGAGAGAGGAGAAATGTCAGGAGGGCAATAGTTATATGGAATTCTACAGTTAGGAAAACATACAGGTGTTTTATGATAAGCAAAATGATTCCAGATGTATGTTGTCTCACTGATGCCAGGTTCAAAGGTGTTACTATGTAACCTGCACTTGAGACTATGTCCAACGCAGACAAAGAATGAGGCTCTACAGGTAGCTTTCAAGGGCTTGGGTTGGACATAAATCTGCAGACAAGAAGTATGTAAGTTGGGAAAGGTCACGGATGCTATGGTTCACATTGGAAATAATTTGTTATACAATGTTTATAATATCAATAATGACGATGAACAGTAGAAAACTTCCACACCTCTACCACCAAGTGGGGCATGCTGTTAATCAATAACATTCAGATGTCCGAAGGACACTCTAGCCCTCCGCTATCATTCCATCAGAGCTATAATAGGCGTGTGAAGGATATTAGTTTTCTTTTAATATAAGGATCAGGTTCCTGCCAAAGTGTAAGACAGAACTATTATGAATTCCAGCTCTCAATCTACGACACAAATAGAGAAGACTAAAGAGACTGCAGATGCTGGAATCTGGAACGAGAAATCAGAATGCTGTTGGAGCTCAATGGATTAAGTAGCATCTGTGGACACACAAGGTATATGCTGACATTTGGGTTGAGACTTTGCATCAGAAATTCAAGTTGTTAATTTCATAATCCATTAATGTGACTGGTTGTCAGTAGATTTGAGTACAAGATACCCATTTTCTGTGACAATAATTTTATCAGTTTGCACGCATTCCATATAAAAAAACTAAAAGGCTAAACCAGTAAGGGCATGATACCATGAAATGTGTTCTAAAAATAGCCATTACATTGCAAGCACTATCCTGTAACAGTCTGAAGAAGGGTCTCAATCCGAAACATCACATTCCTTGGCTCCATGATAGATGCTGCCTCACCCGCTGAGTTTCTCCAGCATTTTTGTCTACCTTCTATCCTGTAACAAGAATGTCTTGTTTTAGTTTAGTTTAGTTTTTAGTGTTTTAGTTTAGAGATACAACACAGAAACCAGCCCTTCGGCCCCACCAGGTCCGCGCCGACCAGCGATCCCCACACACTTAACACTACCTGGCACACACAAGGGACAGTTTTTACATTTAGCAAGCCATGTAAATTTTTACATTTACATTTACCTACAAACCTGTACGTCTTTGGAGTGTGGGAGGAAACTGAAGATCTCGGAGAAAACTCATGCATGTCACGGGGAGAATGTACAAACTCAGTCTCAAACTCAGATGGGCTTCAGTAGCTCATGATCACAAAACGTAATTGGAGAAATTAACCTTATGGATCCTCTTAAGTGTACAAAATATCACAAACCTTGAAAATGTGAATTTGAAAAATCTAGGGCATTAATCGTTAAATGTGATATGTTCAATTAGAAAAGACAGAAAAAAGCAAAAGAGTTTATTACAATTAATCAAATCTTACATCTTTGAATTAATTACTGCAAATTATAGAACAAAAGCAAAACTAACATCTAAAGGAATAAAATAATTTAATTTAAAAATTAGCTTTCTTAGAGTTAAGGACAGTTTGTGATTGTTCCATTCATGCCCAAGTACCAACATAGTGACCATATGATTACATTTCATAGTCATACAGCATTATCTCTCTAAACCACTCCTATCCTCATACCTATCCGAAGGCCTTTTAAACTTTGTAGTTGGCTATTAATTTATTTATTTATTTCCATTGGGAAATGGTGGAGCAAATAACTATGTGAATAGAAAATAGCTACAAAGTAGTGGCAACAAGTAGACTTAATATAAGAAAAGCAGAAACAATGATGTAATGGAAAAGTCTCAATGTAATAAGTGGGCAGGAATCTGTAAGTCTGCAGTTATCAACTGAAGAGCGCAAAACAAAAGTTGAATATGATATCATGAGGGTTAAGGGTGAAACATAGTAAAGGTTCTGTATATTGTGAGGTAAATGAATCATATGACAAAATTAAAGCAATAACCATAAAGATGATGAGGAATGGGACCAAAGGCAAGAAGAGTGGAAGACGAAACAGAAATATGAAAAAGGAGTATAAATTTGTTGTAACAGCAAAAGGTTACATGCATTAACCCTTAACCCTCATGATATCATATTCAACTTTTGTTTTGCGCTCTTCAGTTGATAACTGCAGACTTACAGATTCCTGCCCACTTATTACATTGAGACTTTTCCATTACATCATTGGAAGCATGTCAACTAAAATAGTTAATGATGGTAGAGTTTACTTTTAGAAGGTCTAAAACATGGCATAATCTATTTAGTAAATATATTTCATCTTCATTATAAATGAAAGCAGAAAGTTTGCCACGGGTAAACATTAAGTAATCATAAGGGAGCAATAGAAGAGATTCCGAATAAACAAAAAAAGCAGGTCAAGAAGAGGAGGGGCAGTGCTGGACCTCCTGTTAGGAAATGAGACGGGACAGGTGGCGGAGGTATGCGTTGGGGAGCACTTCGGGTCCAGTGATCACAATACCATTAGTTTCAATATAATTATGGACAGGGTCAGAACTGGACCTAGGGTTGAGATTTTTGATTGGAGAAAGGCTAACTTTGATGAGATGCGAAATGATTTAAAAGGAGTGAACTGGGACATTTTGTTTTATGGGAAGGATGTAGAAGAGAAATGGAGGACATTTAAAGGGGAAATTTTAAGAGTACAGAATCTTTATGTTCCTGTTCGGTTGAAAGGAAACAGTAAAAATTGGAAAGAGCCCTGGTTTTCAAGGGAAATTGGACATCTTGTTCGGAAAAAGAGGGAGGTCTACAATAATTATAGGCAGCATGAAGTAAATGAGGTGCTTGAGGAATATAAGGCATGTAAAAAGAATCTTAAGAAAGAAATTAGAAAAGCTAAAAGAAGACATGAGGTTGCTTTGGCAAGTAAGGTGAAAGTAAATCCAAAGGATTTCTACAGCTATATTAATAGCAAAAGGATAACGAGGGATAAAATTGGTCCATTGGAGAGACAGAGTGGATAGCTATCTGCAGAGCCAAAAGAGATGGGGGAGATATTGAACAATTTATTTTCTTCGGTATTCACCAAGGAGAAGGATATTAAATTATGTGAGGTAAGGGAAACTAGTAGAGTAGCTATGGATACTATGAGTTTCAAAGTAAAAGAAGTACTGTCACTTTTGAAAAATATAAAAGTGGATAAGTCTCCAGGTCCTGACAGGATATTCCCTAGGACATTGAGGGAAGTTAGTGTAGAAATAGCCGGGGCTATGACAGAAATATTTCAAATGTCATTAGAAACGGGAATAGCCCCCGAGGATTGGCGTACTGCGCATGTTGTTCCATTGTTTAAAAAGGGTTCTAAGAGTAAACCTAGCAATTATAGACCTGTTAGTTTGACTTCAGTGGTGGGCAAATTAATGGAAAAGATACTTAGAGGTAATATATATAAGCATCTGGATAAACAGGGTCTGATTAGGAACAGTCAACATGGATTTGTGCCTGGAAGGTCATGTTTGACTAATCTTCTTGAATTTTTTGAAGAGGTTACTAGGGAAATTGACGAGGGTAAAGCAGTGGATGTTGTCTATATGGACTTTAGTAAGGCCTTTGACAAGGTTCCTCATGGAAGGTTGGTTAAGAAGGTTCAACTGTTGGGTATAAATGCAGGAGTAGCAAGATGGATTCAACAGTGGCTGAATGGGAGACGCCAGAGGGTAATGGTGGATGGCTGTTTGTCGGGTTGGAGGCAGGTGACTAGTGGGGTGCCTCAGGGATCTGTGTTGGGTCCTTTGTTGTTTGTCATGTACATCAATGATCTGGATGAAGGTGTGGTAAATTGGATTAGTAAGTATGCAGGTGATACCAAGATAGGGGGTGTTGTGGATAATGAAGAGGATTTCCAAAGTCTATAGAGTGATTTAGGCCATTTGGAAGAATGGGCTGAAAGATGGCAGATGGAGTTTAATGCTGATAAATGTGAGGTGCTACACCTTGGCAGGACAAATCAAAATAGGACGTACATGGTAAATGGTAGGGAATTGAAGAATACAGTTGAACAGAGGGATCTGGGAATAACCGTGCATAGTTCCTTGAAGGTGGAATCTCATATAGATAGGGTGGTAAAGAAAGCTTTTGGTATGCTAGCTTTTATAAATCAGAGCATTGAGTATAGAAGCTGGGATGTAATGTTAAAATTGTACAAGGCATTGGTGAGACCAAATCTGGAGTATGGTGTACAATTTTGGTCGCCCAATTATAGGAAGGATGTCAACAAAATAGAGAGAGTACAGAGGAGATTTACTAGAATGTTGCCTGGGTTTCAACAACTAAGTTACAGAGAAAGGTTGAATAAGTTAGGTCTTTATTCTCTGGAGCGCAGAAGGTTAAGGGGGGACTTGATAGAGGTCTTTAAAATGATGAGAGGGATAGACAGAGTTGATGTGGATCAGCTTTTCCCTTTGAGAATAGGGAAGATTCAAACAAGAGGACATGACTTCAGAATTAAGGGACAGAAGTTCAGGGGTAACATGAGGGGGAACTTCTTTACTCAGAGAGTGGTAGCGGTGTGGAATGAGCTTCCAGTGGAAGTGGTGGAGGCAGGTTCGTTGGTATCATTTAAAAATAAATTGGATAGGCATATGGATGAGAAGGGAATGGAGGGTTATGGTATGAGTGCAGGCAGGTGGGACTAAAGGAAAATAATTGTTCGGCACGGACTTGTAGGGCCGAGATGGCCTGTTTCCGTGCTGTAATTGTTATATGGTTATATGGTTATAAGAAGATATGCTGATGAACATTGATGGCAAAAATGCTTTACTGCTAATCCTTTACGGCAGTCCAAAACATCCAGCACAATTTAAAATTTGCTATTGTAACACTTCTTAAAATAAGCTGAACAGGTTAATGATAAACCCATTAGACATATTTCCATTCATTACAACAGTGACAATATACAGTAACAATTCATTGCATGCCTGAAGTGTCCTGTCGATGCCAGATTGACAGACAAGTTATTTGCTGCTAAGTAACTATCCTCTGACCTGCCTCTTACAGCCACAGTATTCAGTTCCCTTTAAGTTTCTGATTAGTGGTGACCCCACTGGAGGTTGATGGTGGAGGATGTCCAATTATAAATAATGGTAGATAATTAAACAAGCAAAATACTCTACTCTTCCTTGAATGGGTGCAACTGCCACAGCATTCAGGAACTTTGACACTAACCTGAACAAACCAGAATAATTATCAGCAGCCCTGCATGAATTTATAGGTCTATTTCTTCAGTGCAGGTTTGCAGTGGATGCAATGTGTAATAATTATAGACTTGACTTCAGCAAATCTTTTTCATCCGCATCTTGCACAAATGCAACCTGTGCTGAACATTGCCACCTATAACCTCTCGCCAAACATCCTCACATCAAAATATTTCACTGCTGAGTCAAAGGCCTGGAATCTATGACGAGCTTAAAACTACAATTGCCACAATTCATAAATGGCTGCATGTTCAGCAAGTAATTAGGAAAACTACCGGAAAGTTATTTATTGCAAAAAGAATCAAATAAAATTGCAAAAGAAAGCATAACTTTCCTAGTTTGTTTTTAGGGGCATTGGTGAAATCACATCAGAAGTATAGTTCTAAGTTCTATGATGGCTTCTTACTAATCATTATTTAACTTGAGATGAGTATATTGAGGAGGAGGATGAGTCACAGCACTGTTTATAGCAGGTGACCATAAGGGCAAACATTACTCCAGCTGAGGTCTGATAAACGTTTTATAAAGTTGGAGCATGATCTCTTTACTTCTGGAATTAATGACTTATTTAATGAAGGTCGGTATCCCATATGCTTTCCTAGCGATGTTATCTACCTGTGTCGGCATCTTCAATGATCTATGGACTTGTACTCCAAGATATCTCTGTTCATCAATAGTCCCCAAGAACCTCCCAATGTGGCCAGAAGGGAGAAGATAAAGCTCTGTTTTGTCTGTTTCAGATTTTCAAAACCTGTGCTTTTGACAATTATTTATGTTTGCAAAACTATAGTATAACGTCAGGGCTCTCAACTGCATCTGCGCTATTTTCCACACCTGCTCTTACCATTGTCTTCAATTTCCACCTCACCAGCTTCACATTCATCTCCAGATTGTCTGCCACTTCCATGAAAGAAAGTAGGAGGAGGATCACATCATTCATCCCTTTAGTAATAAAATCATGGCTGATCTGCCCCATACCCCCTCTTCTGTGCCAGTTCCAGGAGTCCTAATTCCCTGATTTTTCAGAAATGTATTTATTTAATATTCCCAATGGTCTAACATTCACAGCCTCCTTGGGATTGAGATTTCTACAGATCACACCTCTTAAAGCAGAAATTCTTTCTCATTTCAATTTTAAATGGACAACCATTAACCCTGAAACATAGAAACATAGAAAATAGATGCAGGAGTAGGCCATTCGGCCCTTCGAGCCTGCACCGCCATTCAATATGATCATGGCTGATCATCCAACTCAGTATCCTGTACCTGCATTCTCTCCATACCCCCTGATCCCTTTAGCCACATCTAACTCCCTCTTAAATATAGCCAATGAACTGGCCTCAACTAACTTCTGTGGCAGAGAGTTCCAGAGATTCACCACTCTCTGTGTGAAAGCGTGTTTCCTTATTATTTTAGATTCCATTACCATCCCATGGGGTACATCACGGGCAGCACCCTCTGAATATTACATTACTCCAGCTGAGGTCTGAGTGGGGGCCAGAAAGGGGTGATGGCCAAATCATTTCCATTCCCATCCCAGGAATCAATCCACTGAATTTTTGCTGCTATGCCTCCAACAGAATTTCACCACCACACAAATCTTTCCTTCCCTTCACCTTTCAAACCATCAAAAGGACAATTATTTTCAAAACACCATGATCAATTATTTCATCTCCATCAACAATTTCCCTTCTGACAACACCTTCCCATGCAACTATAATAAATGCAACGCCTACAATTTTACTCTTACCTTTCCTCCATCCATGGATTCAAACACTCCTTCCAGATGAAGCAACAATGCATCAGCACATCTTCCAATTTGGTGCACTGCATTTGCTGCTCAGTGTGTCCGCCCTGCACTGGAGAAAACCCCAAACGCAGGGAGCCTTGACAAAGATCTTTATCTCTTCTCTAGTCACAGGCAAGGTCCTGGAGGACTGAAAGTAGCTAACGCTATTCCTCTATTTAAGAAGGGAAGTAGAGAGAATCCCAGGAATTATAGACTGGTGAGCCTCATGTAATTGGGAGGGAAGCTATTGGAGAGGTTTCTTCGGTATAGGATTTACTTTCATTTGGAAGAGATTGGGTTGATTATGAACAGTCAGCATGGCTTTGTACATGGCAGGTCTTGTCTTACTAACTTGATCGGCTTTTTTGAGTGTGACAAAGGTGATCGATGAGGGTAGGGTGGTGAACATTGTCTACATATTAGTAAAGTATCATTCTAGTCAACCACGACAACCTTTCCAAAGCATCAATATCCTTCCTGTAATAGGACAACCAGATCTGCACACAATATATTCCAAAAAAGTGCCTCGCTGGCGGCCCACAGGCTCACTTGGGACCACGCCCGCCCACCCACTCCACCCTCCCCCCGCCCCCCTCTCCCCGTACTCGGGGTCTGAAGCGTTCGGGAATCGGTCCTCTGTGACGACCCGGAGATAACCGGCTGGCTCCGGGGGCACAGAGAGGGTGCGTCGAGGATGCGAGGCCATGGAGCTGAGGCTGACTCTGAGGCCGACGGCTGCTGGGCGGCCCTACCCCTCTCCTCCCTCCCTTCTCCCCCCCCCCTCCCTTCTTCCCCCCCCCTCCCTTCTCCCCCCCCCTCCCTTCCTCCCCCCTTTCTCCCCATCTCGCCCTCCCCTCTCTCTCCCCCCTCTCTCCCCCCCTCTCTCTCTCCCTCCTTCCCTCTCTCTCTCTCCATCCCTCCCCCTGTCTCTCCCCCTCCCTCTCCCCCACCCCCCTGCCCTCCCTCCCCTAAACCCCCTCCACCCCTTCCCTACCCCCTCTCAGCCCCCCTCTCCCTCCTCCTCTCTCCTCCCCTCTCTCCTCCCATCTCTCTCTCCCCACCCTCCCTCTCCTCCTCCCCTCCATGCCCCTCTCCCTCTGTCTCTTGCCCTTCTGTCTCTGCCCCTCTCTCTCTGTCTCTCCCCATTCTCTCTCTGCCCATTCTCGCTCTGCCCTCACTCTCTACCCCCCCCCTCCCTCTCTTAATAATATTAATATAATATCAGGGGGGGGGTAGTTAGCGTGTGTGTGGGGGTGGTTAGTGTGTGTGACGCCGCATGCCGCTCCCCCAGCCCCCCCGCCCCCCCACCGCAACCGGGCGTTGGAGGAACAGACCCAACCGGTCTGCACTTGGTCTAGTAATATTTAAATTCCTACCTCATCAGATTGCCGAATGCTCTTCAGTGGTATCCACACATTTCCCACCATTGTATCCCAGATTAACCCTTTGTTCCAGACTTCAACAATCAAGCCAAGTTCCAACCGGCTGATCTCACTATTGAAAAGAAAATGAAAACATCTTTAACTCACAGCTGTATTATATTGCATTTCTAAATAATATTTCAATGTAAAAAGAAATAAAATTGATGCCGAAACCAAGCCATAATTTCTTGTGCACAACACCTATCAATGCATAAAAAATATTATTACCTCCCAAAGGCAGTTTTACTGAATAATAAGAATAAATCTACAGAAATGCATTACTCTTAAAGTTCTTTTTGTTATGTTACAAATTTGGCACCCATATCTATATTTTGGTATCATTGCTGTCAGAGAACAGAGAGAAATCTCATTTCAGCAAAACATTTCATTACCGTCAAATATGGAAATTTTCATGTAGTATGCAAGTAGGAGAGGAAATAAAGGACAAGGATCAGAATTCATTATAGAACGCACTTGGGTGGCCCAATGGGTCAGCTGATGGAGCTACTGCATCACAACTCCAAAGTCAGATTTGATCCCAACTTCTGGTACTATCGTGTGAGGTTTACAGGTTAATGCATGTTTGCATTACTTTTCTCCAAGGTGGTCCAGGTTCTTCCCACATTTCAAAGATGTAGGTTAATTGCCCACTCTAAATTGCCTTGCTGTATAGTTGATTTGCAGCATTAGTGTAAATGGATGTTTGTTGATTATCATTTTTATTGTGCAGCGACTTCAGTGAAGAAACATCATGTCTGGCAGAGGGAAAGGAGGTAAAGAAAGGAGGTCAGTGGATGAAACGGCCTGTTTCGGTGATGTATTATTCTATCATTCATTATTCAGTAATGTGCAAGGTCAGGCTAAAATGAATTTTATTTTGGAAAGAGTGTTGAAATGGTAAAGAATGTCAATGAAACAAGGTGTAAATTAGAGAAGATTATATATATTTTTCTCAAATGCATGTGCTTAATGGCTTCAGATTATTTTATGTTCCATGTATACAATCGTGCCTTGAAAATGAATAAAGAGGACTTTCCAAAATATTATATTCAATATCCATTACACAAAGTACTCTCTTAAAGATAGTTGCTCTAGAGCCAGTGAACTATAACAATGTTTATCTCTTCTTCATGAGAAAATTGAATATTAAAGTAATACTTAGTCATAGTTACATAATGTGGAAAAAGGGCTTCTGGCTCAATTTGTCCATGCTGGTCAAGATGTCCCATCCAAGCTTGTCCTATCTAGCTCGTATCTCTCTAAACCTTCCCTATCCATGTATCTGTCCAAGCGACTTTTAAATGCTGTCATTGTACCTGCCTCAACTACTTCCTCTAGCTCATTCCATATGCCCACACGCTCTGCGTGAAAAACTCTTCTTAAATCAGGTTCCTATTAAATTTCCCCCCCACCCACCCCCTCAAGTTCTTGAAATACCATGTTTATTCACCCTGTCATTTCCACATTGCTTACCGAATGAAAATTTGATGCAAGATAAAGTTTTTATCACATATCAAAATTTCCATAATATCCAGTGCCAGGTACCATAACTGCAACATGGCTTTACAGACGTTAACAATGTGTAGTTCTTAATAAGACGAGTAAATCATGTTAATTTGTACTAAATTATTTATTTTATTTTTTAAAGACATTAATATAGCACTTCATAATGCCACAGGGGGATGCAAGCAGAAGCCTCCACGTGGCGCATCCTGGGCAATGCCACAGTGACTGACTGAAGTAGCCAATTCTGCAACCACCGACCGTCAACCGTCACTGACCGACCGGAAAAACGTGATATGGAAGATGCCGGACACGAGGAAGAAGATGCCACAGCGATCTGCCACAGGGTCAACTGTTATCTATATTAATTAATTGGATGAAAGTATCATTGGCATAGTCAGTAAATTTGCAGGCGGCACCAAAATCAATTGTATAGTAGACAATGAAAAGTACTATCTAAATTTACAACAGGATCAGGGTGAACATGGGAAATTGGCCAATAAATAGCAGATGGAATTTAACTTGGACACTGTGAGGTGATACATGTCGATTAATCAAACCAGACCAGGACTTACGCAGCAAATGGTAGGGCCCTGAAGAGTGTTGTAGAGCAGAGAGACCTAGCGGTACAGTTCCCTGAAAGTGGTGAAACTGATAGACAGGGTGGTGAAGGAGGAGTCTGGTGTGTTTGCCTTCATTGATAAAGGTTCAGATTAAAGAAGTTGGGACATCATACTACAGCTATACAAGACATAGATGAGACCAAATTTGGAGTACTGTGTGCAATTCCTGTCACCCTTCAGTAGGAAGGATGTCAACCATTTGAAGAGGATGCAGAAAAGATTTACAAGGATGTTACAGGGACTGGAAAGCTTGAGGTTAAGAGGCTAGATTTGCCGGATATTATTTCCCCGGAGGGTAGGAGTCTGCGGTGTGACTTCATAGAGTTACAAAAAAATCATAGGAGGTATGGATAAGGTGAAAGAACACATATGCGCCTGTTCGGCCACCTGTAACCCCCAATGGTATTGTAATCTCACCAAGGCCAATGTGAGAAGAGCTATCCTTCAGAAGGGTAAATCCTCGGAAAGTGTCTGGACCCAATGGTGTACCTGGTCGCGTTTTCAATACCTGCGCGGACCAACTGGCTGGAGTTTTTACGGCCATTTTCAACCTCTCATTACTGAGGTTCCCACATGCGTTGAAAGGGAAAGAATAATACTGGTGCCCAATTAAGGTGACATGCTTCAATGACTACCAACCGATCAAGCTGTTGTTCGGCATTCAATACCATCATCTCCCTCAAACTTGTTACTAAGCGCAGGGTACTGGGTCTTTGCTCATACCTATGCAAAAGAACACAATCAGTACAAATTGGCAATAACACTTCCTCCTCGATAACCATCAGCACGGGAGCACCTCAGTGTGCGCTCAATCCACAACTCTACTAACTACCCATGACTGTGCAGCCGGACACAATTCCAACACCAGCTTTAAATTCACGGATGATACCAACATTGTTGTACAATTTGAATGGTGCCAGAACAAAAACCTTGCTCTCAACATCAGAAATACCAAGGAGCTGACTGTTAACTTTAGAAGAGAAAAGCTGAAGATCGATAAATGTGTCTTCATCAATAGACACAATAGGTGGTGAAGAGGGACATCAACTTTAAGTTCATGGGCATGCATATCTCTGAAGATCTGTCCTGAACCCAGCATACTGATGCAATCATAAAAAAAGCCCATCAATGCCTCTACTTCCTTAGAAGATACGGTATGTTGATGAAGACTCTCTTGAACTTCTACAGATATAGGGTAGAGAGCATATTGACTGGTTGCATCACAGCCTGATTCAGCAACTGGAATGCCCAGGAACAAAGGACATTTCAAAAAGTGGTGAACATTGCCTAACATCGGTACTGATCTCCCCACCATTGAAGGGATCTATCGGAGACATTGCTCAAAAAAGACCCACACCCCAGCTGGGCCTGGTGCTCATTTCACTCCTGTCTTCGGGATGAAGACAAAGGAGTCTGAAAACCATGACCTCCACTTTCAGGAACAGCTTCTTCGCAACAACCATCAGGCTAATGAACATTACAAAACCAACTAAACATCGAACTATGAACTGTGTTGGTTGCATTAGGAACTTTGGGCTTTTTGTTTTTGTACTAATTTTTGTTTAAAAAAAACTGTTTTATTTATATCTTGAACTTTTTTTTGTTTATTATGGTATCTATTGAGTTCTGGTTACAGGTCTGTTATGCTGCTAAGTAAATTAAGAATCTCGTTGTTTTGTTTCAGTACGTATGACAATTGAGCACCGTAGACTCTTTCCCACAGCAGAAACATCTAGAATTAGAGGGCATACATTTAAGATGAGAAGGAAAAGAATGAAAGGAGATTGAGGGGTAATTTCTTCACACAAAAGAATGAGCTGCCAGAGGAAGCTATGGAGGCACGTACAGCAACAACGTTCAAAAGACATTTAGACAGGTCTATGAACAGGAAAGGTTTAGAGGGATATGGCCTAAATGCAGGCAAATAGGTCATCTATAAAACCTGGTTGGCATGGATAAAGTCAGTGACTACATGAGAAGCACCACTCGGTATGACAAAAATTCACTAACTGCTGACAGAGCTACAGAAAAACTGATCGATGGAAATTCACTCATTATGACACACAACACTGAAAAGTCAGATCATAACTTGAGCAACTGTGACACTCAAAATGTTATTACCCTCCATGGTGGCCAGAATGAGGCCCACCGTAAATTGGAGGAGCAGCACCTCATATTCCGCTTGGGCAGTTTACACCTCAGCGGTATGGACATTGACTTCTCTAATTTCAGGTAGTCCCGGCTTTCTCCTCCCCTTCCCAGCTCTCCCTCAGCCCACAGTCACCTCTTCCTTTCTTCTCCCGCCCCCCCCCCCCCCCCCCCCCCCCCCCCCCCCCACACCCTCACATCAGTATGAAGAAGGGTCTCGACCCGAAACATTGCCTATTTCCTTCACTCCATAGATGCTGCCTCACCCACTGAGTTTCTCCAGCGTTTTTGTCTACCTTAGTTCTAAGGTTCTGTTAGTTTGCAGAAATGTTGAATATAAGAATTAACAAAGAAGAATGTCTTTCAGATAGCATTTATTTACAAAGTGAAGTTGAACTTTGCTGTTTCTATTGAATAATTTGCATTCTTATATTTGGCCTTTCATGCATAGTTTTTTTTTAAATTACACACCATGATTAATATATTTCAAATCAGAATAAGCCCTCACTGACATTTTTGAAATAGTTTTAAAATGGTGGTTATACTATGGTTAGTTCAAGTTAGATTTTACCATTTGGTACTCTGTCATTCCACTGAATATTTTTTTTCCATTTTTCTTTATATTCTCATCCAAGTCACTATGTAAAGAACAATTTCTAGCACAGGTACACAAAAAAAGCTGGAGAAACTCAGCGGGTGCAGCAGCATCTATGGAGCGAAGGAAATAGGCAACGTTTCGGGCCGAAACATTGCCTATTTCCTTCGCTCCATAGATGCTGCTGCACCCGCTGAGTTTCTCCAGCTATTTTTGTGTACCTTCGATTTTCCAGCATCTGCAGTTCCTTCTTGAACAATTTCTAGCACTGTTCAGTTTTTGGATCAAGACACAGAAGAATCATTTCTTAATATAACTATGGAGTAACTTGGAAGAGATAATTTTCAAAATGTGATGGGGGCCTTGTAAAGTATGCACAAAGCACACACACTAAATATTACAGCAGAGCACTGTAAAACTTAAAAATATGACATGTGCAGGTCAATTTAGTTAAATTAAATGACGCTTGTCATAACTTCTCCCCAAGTCTATTCCAAGGATTGCAATTATTCTGGACCAATGAGTGAAATTTACAATAAAATTAGTTGACAAATAACACTGTTTTGCACTTGTTATATTTACTGTTGTGTTTACAATACTACATGGAAAAGGTATTTCATTGCACCCTGGTGTATATGAAAAAAATCTATAATTTGAACAATAGCACAAGGTATTTAGACACGGGGTCAGTTAACCCCGTGTCTAAAAATAGTGGTTGCAAACAATCTGGAATTTATTACATTTACAAGCTTGGGTCAAAAACTGGCAAGTAACAAGTAAATTAATTTGAAGTTAAATGACCATTGCTAGAGAGGAAATTGAGATTTTTGTACAAAACTGCAACAATAGAAATTACTTATTTAAAAAAAGAGACATAAAGTGCTGGAGTAACTCAGCAGATCAGGCAGCATCCCTGGAGAACAAGGATAGGTGAAGTTTCAGGTTAGGACACTTTTTGTTAGAACGAATGCCTTCCTTTTGTTGCTTGGACATTGTAATCAATAAGTACCTTCAGTTCTTCATTATTATTGAGTCATTTGTTATCCACTTGAATTACCTTAACAGACAAGATCAATTCATGGAAATCATAAAACTGTATTTCCACCTCAGTATTGGAATAAAATGCCAAGATGGATAAATCAAAGCCCTTGAAATGCAGTTTGAACTCATGACCTTCTGTCTCAGAACTGTGTGTGTTATCAATTCATTCAAGCTGACAAATCTGCCTAACATGAGCTTTACTGTACTGGAGATATGAGCTAATTGGGCCAGAGCCGTTATTGAACAAAGATAAATTATCCCACAAGACACTTTGAACCAGATTTATTTTTCAGACTGGAATTTTGTCAAATTGATACCCAGTACATACAGAAATCCTTCAGCATAATTAAGAGACTTCAAGTTAAATTACTGATGATTTTTTTATAATTATTGGAGAATGGCTGGGTGTAAATAATTCTTGATTATGTTGGCTGCTTTCCCAAATTCTGGGAAATTCAGATGGAATCATGACGGTCTAGACTGGAGCGTTTTATATTTCTTATAACGTGACGACCAGAACTCCAAGTATGGTCCAAACAACGTTTTATACAACTATGGCATCATGACCCAACTCTTGAATGCAAGCAGGTGATCCGCCTTCTTCATCATGCTGTCTACCAGTGTTGCCACTTTCAGGCAACTATTTCTTTGTACCCCTAGCCTGAGCCTGGAGAGGGTTCCTGTGATGTAGAAGACATCCTGACTAATTCCTGTACCAAAGAGGACGCGCCCCAGCTCCTCTTTGGTACAGGAAGTCCCTGGTGAGGCTGGAGCTCACTCGCCTACAACCCCTGGTTAAACCCTACCTGGACCCCCTGCTTTGCAAACAAAGATGGGGGTTGAGGATGCCATCATCCACCTGCTCCATCGTTCCTATGCTCACCTGGATAAGCCGGGAGGCATTGAGAGAGTCATGTTTTTTTACTTCTCCAGTGCTTTTAACACAATCTGGCTTGCGTGAAGATGCGGGTGGATGCTCCAATGGTGTCTTGGATCACCAACTACCTGACTGGACAACCACAATATGTCAGGCTACAGAACTGTGTCGCAACACAGGGGCCCCACTGGGGACTGTCCTCTCTCCCTTCCTGTTTACCATCTACACCTCAGACTTCAGATATAACTCAGTCTCCTGACACCTGTAGAAGTTTTCAATGACTCTGCAATTGTGGCTGCATCAGTGAGGGGAGGGAAGCTGAATACAGAGATGTAGTAGGCGACTTTGATGAGTGGTGTGGGCTGAATCATCTACTGCTCAACACTGAGAAGACTAAGGACTTTAGGAGGAGAGGAACACCCCTGTCCCCCGTCTCCATCAATGGTGTGGATGTGCAGTTTACCAGGGAGTACAAATACCTTGGAGTGTACCTGAACAGTGAACTGGACTGGTCCAGGAACGCTGTGGCCCTGTACAAGAAGGGACAGAGCCGGCTGTACTTTTTGAGAAGGCTCCGCTCCTTCAACATCTGCAGTAGGATGCTGATGTTCTACCTATCGGTGGGAGCCAGTGCCATCTTCTTCGCTGCCGTGTGCTGGGGCAGCAGGGGGAAGGCTGCAGAAGCCAATAGGATCAACAAACTGGCTCCGTCCTGGGGGCGGAGATGGATTCATGGGAGGTGGCGGGGACGATGCTCCTCAAACTGTAGAGCATCCTGTACAATACAGCTCACCCCGTCCATGTCACACTGGCCAACCCGAGGAGTCCCTTCAGCAACAGAATAAAGGTGGCATGATTAGTGAATTTGCAGATGACACCAAAATTGCCTGTGTTTGGACAGTTTACGTAGGTTACAAGAGTTTACTCAAGTGGGAAAGTGGGCAATGGAATGGCAGATGGAATTTAATTCAGATGTGCGAACACAAGAAGGTGAACACTGGGTAATTAAATAAAGTTGTTATTCCGAGCTTTTATGACTGCAATACAATGACATCCTTATTTAACTGCAAACAAATCAATTATTTCATAAAATGTCTGTAATTGACATAACAATTTGCACCATCTTACCACAATGGATTCATTAAACAAACATAAATATATCTAAAAGTATCAGCAGCATATTTTATAGTGCTAACCTGTACAATCTTGCATAATTTATTTTTTGTGGGAATTTTCCGAAGTTTTCTTTTGAAGAAATGATTATAAGAATAATCACAGTATCCCAGGGAGCTGCGCGCATGGCAGGAATGTCCCGGGGGGGGGCCGCACGGGCCCGATCTACCCGCCGAACCGCGATGCCAACCGGAACATGCCCCGGCAGGCCTGACTCGCTGGAGAAGCCGGGCAGCAAGGCCTGTTTGGGCCGAAGGAACAGTGGCGGCAAAGGATCCTTGGCGGTGGCGATGGGAGCCACGGCAGTGACGATGGGAGCCTCGGCGGTGGCAGCGAGTGCCTCGGCTGCAATGGGAGTCACGACGGCGGTGGGGCCTCAGCGGCAATGGGAGCCTCGGCTGCAACGGGTGCCTCGGAGGCCAGCGGTGGGGGGGCCTCATGATCGACCCGCAATCAACGGTCGATGAGCGTGAGGAGGGGAGGGGAAGACAACGGGGACCCGTCGTGGGAGGACCGCCGTGAGTGACGGTGGGAGAACAAAGGGGGACCCGGGGAGGGGGGGCATTCTAGATAGATAGATAGATAAATACTTTATTAATCCCCTCAGGGAAATTCAGATGTCCAGTAGCCAACACAGTCAGAACGTAAAGCAGACAATACATAAAATACGGACAATACATAAAAACAATATATACTTAAAAAGAACCCAATAAATAAGTCTTAAATGTGCAAAGCATCCCCATACAGCTTAACGGTCAGTATTATAAAATCTAATGGCTGCAGGGGTGAAGGATCTCCTGAACTGCTCTAGTTTACAATCCTCTGCCCAGGGGATAAGTCTGTGTTCATTTGTTCTGGTTTAGGCGCTGTGCACATGGCAGCCAGCCAACAGTCGCTTGTCTTTTTCTTTTTGTTTTCACATTTAGTTTCAAGTTTTCGGGTGCCTTGTTGTGTGTTGTGACTGTTTGGTAGACTAATTTTCCTCCAAGGATGAATAAAGTTTTATCGTATCATATCGTAAAATATCTAAATGACACCGAGTCTCCAGTAACGAAATAAGCAAGTCAAAAATTATGACGAAAGCAGTCATGGGATAGATTTGAATTGTGCTTTTAACATTTTCAATTTTATGTGTTGTACATTACTTGGCACAACATGGTGATATATTCATTGTTGTTGCTAATGATCAACGTTAATTACTGCTTTAACAAGAGAGTAATGAAAGTGATATAAAATAGCAATTAATCAATTAAGAAAAACTCAAGGATCAGGGTATACTAATTTTACTACATTTTAATTCTCACACATTGGCACAAAAGCAAAATCTACATTGAATTACCAGCCGTGAGATACACATACAAGCAAATCTGTATAATTAAGAGCTACTCTTTTCATATTATTGTTTTCAATACAAAACATTTTATGAAACAAACTGAACAGAGCAGGAAGGTAGGAACAGGATCAGCTCATTCCGCACATCAAGCCTGTTCCAACATTCAGTGGGACCATAGTTTACATGTGCTGTGACTCAATATACCTCTTCTGAGCTTAAAGATTCACAATAACATTCTCTAGGGTCCAGCACCTGACTAACATCTGCAGTGTTGTTTTTTTTCATTTCTACTACATTTTAGTCGTCTCTGTCCAATAAAATCTCTCCTGATTTACAGTGTTCCTATATTTTTGGGTGCAACCTTGATGAGCTCACAATGGTTTTAAAATATGTCTACCAGACACTTAATATAACTACTTTTTTGTAAATGTTATGCTTCCATCTCAACTATTTTCCATATTGTGGGAACCCTTGAGTGCAGGCAAACAGATCTTGGTTACTTGTTTGCCATGTGTTTTTCTAATACTTTGTCCCTCGTGATTTGGATTTTTTTTGCATGTTCTTCCATATTTATATGTCTTAACATTAATTCCCCAGCCTCACTCTCTCGAGGTTCCACATTCACCTTTGCGGTGTGGAGCTCCGCCCAGCTCGGCCTGTGGACTTCGGAAGCCACGGTCTTCGGTCGGAAGCGGCCGATTCAGAACTCCAAGCCACTGAGAGTGTTCTTCCATCGCTGGAGTTCCATCATCCGGCGAGAGGGCCTGAAACATCGGGCTGCCGTTGCGGCGACTGCGGAGGCTGCAATAGACCCCGACCACGGGTGAACAAAGAGGAGTGGACTGAACTTTTATTGCCTTCCCTCACAGTGGGAAATGCTGATTCCGCTGTGTGGGGATGTTCATGTTAAAATTCTATCGTGTGTTGTGTTCTTTTTATTTGTATGGCTGTATGGCAACCCAAAATCTCACTGTACCAATTGGTACAGTGACAATAAATGTAAACTTGAAACTTGAACTTAAACCAATGCCCACACCTCCTCCATCACTTCTTTCCAGGGCCTCAGCAGTCTTTTCAGGTGAGACAGATGCATATGTCCACCTCTTCAAACTTTGCCTACTGCATCTTTACATCAGTGAGACCATTCACAGACTAGGCCACCATTTTGCCGAACACTTGCACTCTGTCTGCTCCCCCATTCCTAACTCTTTTAACTCCCCTTCATATTCCCATGCTGATTACTCTGTCCTTAGGCTCCACCATTGCTGAAGTGAGGCCAATGCAAACTGTATGAACAGCACCTCATATTCTGCTTGGGTAGCTTACAATTTAATGAATATTGAATTCTCCAACTTTAAGTAATACCCCCCACCCCCACTCTGTTTTTCTTTCGCATGCCTCCCGTGCCAATTCCGATGTATCCCATTTCTTCCACCATCTCCCACTCTCCCAAAACACCCTGTTCCCTTCCATCCCTGAATCACCCATTTCCCTTTTCCCACCCTCACCCCCTCTTTCCCCTCCACATGACCTTTTCCACCCAAATCCTATCTTCCAGCTTTACGTTTCACTCCTCCTCTGCCCTCCTTATCTGATGCCCTTTTGTCATCTTTTTATCTCTAGTCTTTGTCATTTACTCCACCCATCTCACAATCAAACCCCCCTCACTGGTATCCACTTGCCATGCTTTGTCCTGCTCCCATTTCTCTTTACAAACGTCCTCCAATCAGTCTGAAAAAGGGTCCCAACCTGAAACGTAGCCTGTCTAATCCTCCACCGCCATACGATGCCTGGCCCGCTACGATCCTCCAGCACTTTGTGTTTTGCTTTAGTTTTGCAACATAGTGCTCTTAAGATCAATCCCTGATACACTCCACAAGTTATTCTTCTGCATTATGCTTGTCAGTTTAGTTTATCCAAACAATATGCAGATAAAATGTTCCATGATAATTGCAGTCCCTTCATCAACCCCCATCACCTGCACCCACGTCTCCGTAAAGTCAGGAATATCAGTTATGCAAATTCCAAATCTGATTGAATGTTGATTGTAATTAAATGTAACTTTTTTATTCCAACTCCAAAACTGATTGGCAGCGAAAAATTGTGGTGTACTTTCTTTCATAATACTGACATAACCCAGGCCTTTAAGTATATCCATACTACATTTGTGCTGTATGTTGGTCATTTATGTCCACAATAGACAACAGACAATAGATGCAGATTTAGCCCATTCGGCCCTTCAAGCCAGCACCGCCATTCAATGTGATCATGGCTAATCATCCCCAATCAGTAGCCCGCTCCTGCCTTCTCCCCATATCCCCTGACTCCGCTGTCTTTAAGAGCCCTATCTAGCTCTCTCTTGAAAGTATCCAAAGAACCGGCCTCCACCGCCCTATGAGGCAGAGAATTCCACAGACTCACAACTCTGTGAGAAGAAGTGTTTCATTGTCTCTGTACTAAATGGCTTACCCCTTATTCTTAAACTGTGGCCCCCGGTTCTGGACTCCCCCAACATCGGGAACATGTTTCCTGCCTCTAGCGTGTCCAAGCCCTTAACAATCTTATATGTTTCAATAAGATGCCCTCTCATCCTTCTAAACTCCAGAGTATTCCCCACCTGGGAATCTAGACAAGGCAAACTCCATTCAGATGAATAAGAGAAAAAAAGCAACAGTTGTCCATTTCCCTCAACAAATGCTGCCTAACCCACAAAATTTCTGCAGCAGAAAGTTTTTCGCTCAAATAATGGATACAGTTGTCGGAGATATGATCTGAATTTTCATCTTTCAACAATTAACCTTTTAATTTGTTGGTAATTAAGTTGGTCTTGCTGCTTTATCTATCTATCTATCTATCTATCTATCTATCTATCTATCTATCTATCTATCTATCTATCTATCTATCTATCTATCTATCTATCTATCTATCTATCTATCTATCTATCTATCTATCTATCTATCTATCTATCTATCTATCTATCTATCTATCTATCTATCTATCTATCTATCTATCTATCTATCTATCTATCTATCTATCTATACGGTAGAGTTGCTGCCTTACAGCGAATGCAGTGCCGGAGATCTGGGTTCGATCCTGACTACGGGTGCTGTCTGTACGTTCTCCCCGTGATCTGCGTGAGTTTTCTCCGAGATCTGTAGGTTAATTAGCTTGGTAAATGTAAAAATTGTTCCTAGTGGGTGTAGGATAATGTTGATGTGCGAGGATCGCTGGTCGGTACAGACCCAGTGGGCCGAAAGGCCTGTTTCCGTGCTGTATCTCTAAACTAAACTAAATGGTCTTACTTCCTTGGTTAGTAAACGGCACGATATGGATTACTTAAACAAGTTTATTGTATTATGTCCATATATGTAAGCCATTGCCTTTTATATTATGTCACCGATGTAGTATCCCACCAACAGCAAGTCAGAAACACTGATCTACAGTACAGTTTACAAACTATATACTGTAGAGGGGGAAAAAAACACAAATACAACAATGTAGACTATTGCTTATCTCAGATTAATTATCAAAATGTCTGAAAATTCAAAATACAGGAAATTAAAGATGAACTGGAGACAGTGGTATTAAAAATGTGACTGAAGAACTGAACTAATCCAATAACATTGAAAATAGGTCACGTCAATCCAATTGGTTACACTCAAATTTAAATCATCTGGAAAAGCTGTTATAATATTTCTAAATGTACGATGCATTTTGAGGAACAGTGTAACCACTTGTATATCCAGAAAGCAATTCATGATGATTATTGAGTAACTAATGATTTTTTCTAATTTGCACTTTTTCCTCACAATATGTTCCAAAATAGGTTTTGAAAAAAGTGAAAGTCCGGTCATTATTAATGGTTATTAATAAAACAAATGGATTTTTCTTATGAAAGTCTGCAAGCACAAATAAAGCCATTCTGGTGTATCAGACTGCTGTCAAACAATGTCAACGAAAAATTAAGTGATAAGATACAACCAAGGAATACAGTCTTACTGTTCTTTCCATCAGTTAAATTCAGGGGCTCCAAAAGATGAATTACAACAATCCTGGGGCTTCTGAGAATGTGGTAACAAATCACTGCCTTGCATGTAGTGAAGGTATTCCCACATTGTTCTCAGTTGAGCAGCTCCAGATTTTGCCAATAATGATAAAGAAGGAGTGGTAGGGCTTACACAGTAAATGGTAGGCCACTGGGGAATGTTGTTGAGCAGAGGGATCTAGGCGTGCAGGTGCATGGTTCCTTGAAAGTCGAGTCGCAGGTAGATAAGGTGGTCAAAAAGACTTTTGGCATGTTAGCCTTCATCAGTCAGAGTATTGAGTATAGAAGTTGGGAGGTCATGTTGCAGTTGTTTAAGACATGGTGAGACCGCATTTAAAATATTGTGTTCAGTTCTGGGCACCATGTTATAGGAAAGATATTGTCAAGCCTGAAAGGGTTCAGAAAAGATTTACGAGGATGTTGCCAGGACTAGAGGGTGTGAGCTATAGGGAGAGGTTGAGTAGGCTGAGTAGGCTGGGTCTCCATTCCTTGGAGCGCAGGAGGATGAAGGGTGATCAGAGGAGGTATTTGAGGCTACGACTATCCCATCGTTTAAGAAACAGTTAGACAGGTACATGGATAGGACAGGTTTGGAGGCATATGGACCAAACACAGGCAGTTGGGATTAGTGTAGCTGGGACACGTTCGCCGGTGTGGGCAAGTTGGCCCGAAGGGCCTGGTTCCACACTGTATCACTCTATGACTATAATATACCACCACGTCAATGCAAAGAAGGGTGCAGAGATACTCATAACATTTATAAAGTACTTGGATGTGCAAGGAACTGCAGTTGCCAATTTACAAGAATAAACAGAAGAAGGGTCTGAAGAAGGGTCCTGAACTGAAACTTCACTTGTTCATGTTCTCCAGAGATGCTGGTGAACCTGCTGAGTTACTCCAACATTTTGTGTATTTTTTTAAGTACTTGGATATGCACTTGAAGAACCATGAGCTTCAGGGCTGCAGATGATGTGCTGAAAGGTGGGATTAAGTTGAATGTTTCTTTTTTATTTTATTTTTTGACCAGCAATGACACAATGGTGAAATGACCTCCTTCTCTGTCATTAATTTGTTTATGATTTTATGATCATCAATGAATGAATGAATGAATGAATGAATGAATGAATGAATGAATGAATGAGTTTATTGGCCAAGTATTCACATACAAGAAATTTTCCTTGGTGCTCCGCCCACGACAACATGACATACAGTGACAGTTAGGAATGACACATAAAACATTAAACATTAATAATAAAACATTATCAATTAAACATGTGAATTAAATAAAATACCAGAGCAAAAGGAAGCTACAGATTTTTCTCGTTATTGTGTAGAGCTACTACTCATGGAAAAATACTTTTTATGTCTGGCTGTGGCAGCTTTGACAGTCCGGAGTCACCTTCCAGAGGGAAGTGATTCAAAGAGTTTGTGGCCAGGGTGAGAGTGGTCAGAGAAGATCTTACCCACTCGCTTCATGGCCATTGCAGTGTACAGTTCGTCAATGGAGGGAAGGTTGCAGCCAATAACCTTTTCAGCTGATCGGACTGTTGTGCTTTTTTGACTGTGGAGTCGATGGTGCCCCCCCCTCCCTTTAAGGTCCTTGAAGATGATGGTTCCCACAAACTTAAAATACTCTACAGATGTGACTGAGGTGTTGTTGATAGTGAGTGGGGTGAGGGGAGGGGGAGCGCTCCTAAAGTCTGCAATCAATTCCACTGTCTTAACAGCATTGAGCTCCAGGTTGTTGCAATGGCACCAGGATGCCAGCTGTGTCACTTCCTGTCTGTAGGCAGATTCCTCTCCATCCTGGATCTGTCCAATCAGGGTTGTGTCATCTGCAAACTTGAGAAGCTTGACAGAGGAGTCAGTGGAGGTGTAGTCATTGTTGTAGAGAGAGTAGAGGAGAGGGGAGAGTACACAGCCTTGCGGTGCTCCTATGCTGAGGGTCTGCGTGTCCGAGATGTGCTTTCCCAGCCTCACATGCTGCATCCTGTCTGTCAAGAAGCTGGTGATCCACCGACAGAAGGGTTCAGGCACAGTCAACTCGGAAAGTTTGGAGTGCAGTAGCTCTGGCGCAATGGTGTTGAATGCAGAGCTAAAATCAACAAACAAAATCTGTGCATAGGTCTCCTGGCAGTCTAGGTGCTGGAGGATAAAGTGCAAGCCCAGGTTGACTGCATCATCCACAGATCTATTGGCCCAACATACAAACTGCAGAGGGTCCAGCAGGGGGTTCGTGATATTTTTCAGCTTGGTCAGCACAAGCCTTTCAAGGGTCTTCATGACTACAGAGGTCAGTGCGACCATGACTGTAGTCATTAAGACCAGTAATCCTTGCCTTTTTGGGTACAGAGACAATAGTGGGGGCTTTGAAGCAGGCAGGGACAGTACAGGTTTGCAGGGACTGGTTGAAAATGTCTGTGTAGTCCAGTTGTTTGGCACAGAGCTTGAAAGTAGAGGGGGACACATTGTCAGGTCCTGGAGGTTTCCGGCTTTTCTGTCTTCTCCACCTCCTCTATTTTTATTGTTAATGGTGGAGAAGTGATGTTGTGCAGCACGTAGGGGGTGGGTAATTGGGTGTTAAGTGGTGATTGAGAGGGATGGGTGGGAAATACTTCATTGGCAACTCTAGATACAAGCTCAAGGAGCTAGTGACTGCAGTATTTTACATTCTAATGCATACCACATAAAACACACTGACCTTAGTTGGTGGTCTACAGACAAAAGTGCAATACATAAACAATTATAGCAGAATCTGTAGCCAATACAACCACTCTCCATGAAGATATTTTAACTCTCATATTATTGAAAGCTTGCTACAGGATCAGCTCCTTTATTCAGTGCAAATTAAAAACAAAGGTCATAGATAACAAACCATTGCTCCAAATTCTGTCTGCAAGAACAAGTGCCATATAACTAATAACACCAAAATGTTTGCAAATTACATTTTTTTAAATTACATCTGCTCAGGGGTGTCATCATCATCATCGGCAGTCACTCGAAACGTGGATGACTGTCCTCTCCTCTCCATAGGGGCATCTACTTGTGGGTCTGCAGATGTCTGTAGAGGCCGATCCGCGATCCACACACCTTGGTGCAACGTGGGCAGTGGGGACTGGCGGTGGTTGGTTGTCGTCGAGCCCCCTTCTCTCTCTCCTTATGGTGCTGTCGCTTTGTCTCTGCGACACGGCGTAGTTCCATTTTGTGACGTGCAGCTCCTTCCTGCACAGATTTCCTCCAGGAGCGCCTGTCCAGTGCAAAGTGCTCCCAGTTGCTCGATGTGATGTGGAATTTCTTCAGACTGTTCTTGATGTTGTCCTTGAAGCGTTTCTTCGGCCCACCGGGGGTTCGCCGACCTTCCTTCAATTGAGAGTACAGGATTTGTTTAGGGAGACGTGTGTTGGACATGCGGATGACATAGCACTGGGGCATTGTTGCATTAAAACACATCCTAATAATGGCTTTTATATGTTATTTGCACAATAAATTGATTTTTTTTTTAAAAGCTTGCATCTAGAGTTGCCAATTAAGTATTTTCATCAAAGATAGACCCAAAAAGCTGGAGTAACAGCGGGTCAGACAACATCTCTGGAGAAAAGGAATAGGTGACATTCATCATTTGTTTCTCTTTCACTGAACGTGTTTTAGTAATGCTCTTCATTTGGTGTTTTTAAATCAGATGTTCATAATTT
The DNA here is from genome assembly GCF_010909765.2 of Amblyraja radiata. Classification (NCBI taxonomy): domain Eukaryota; kingdom Metazoa; phylum Chordata; class Chondrichthyes; order Rajiformes; family Rajidae; genus Amblyraja; species Amblyraja radiata. Next base: position 133,377,597 of record NC_045956.1, read on the forward strand.
AAAAAAAGGAACAATAGAGGATCGAAGCACATAAGAAATAGAAGCAGGATTAAGCCAAGAAATAGGTCATATGTTTCCTTTCGCCTGCTCCACCATTCAATCAGATCATGGCTTGAGTTTCCAGTCCAATCCCCATATCCTCTGAATATGAGGATATGAATATGAGTCTGAAGAAGGGTTTCAGCCTGAAACGTTGCCTATTTCCTTCGCTCCATAGATGCTGCTGCACCCGCTGAGTTCTCCAGCATTTTTGTGTACCTTCGATTTTCCAGCATCTGCAGTTCCTTCTTAAACCCCATATCCTCTGATTCCCTTTCCATCCAGAGATCTAATATCTCAGTCTTCAGTATATTCAACCAAGTACAGATGGTCATATTCCTTTCTGATGATTATTAATAAAACAGATGGGTTTTCCTTAAGACAGTGCTAATGTATGATAATTATGATCCAAAGATTTGTCAAGGAAAACCTCTCCTGTCAACACAAAGTAACATTACGTTATAAATATAAATTCCAGATTTGTTCATTTAATTCATTCAGCTAGGATAATGGTATTGCTATTCTATGGCTCTGAATTGCAAGAACAGTAATTTCACCAAATGTCCTATCTTTCTCCTTCCATTGCAAAACTCTACAGCATCTCAACATCCAATGTTGTTGCATTGTGAGCACATAAAAGAGCTGGAGAGTACAAGAAGAGCAGGCAAAGTACATTGCAACTTTTGATTGGAAAAGCTAATTACTATTAACCATATAACCATATAACAATTACAGCACGGAAACAGGCCATCTCGGCCCTACAAGTCCGTGCCGAACAACTTTTTTCCCTTAGTCCCACCTGCCTGCACTCATACCATAACCCTCCATTCCCTTCTCATCCATATGCCTATCCAATTTATTTTTAAATGATACCAACGAACCTGCCTCCACCACTTCCACTGTAAGCTCTTTCCACACCGCTACCACTCTCTGAGTAAAGAAGTTCCCCCTCATGTTACCCCTAAACTTCTGTCCCTTAATTCTGAAGTCATGTCCTCTTGTTTGAATCTTCCCTATTCTCAAAGGGAAAAGCTGATCCTATTCTCATAGGGAAAAGCTGATCCACATCAACTCTGTCTATCCCTCTCATCATTTTAAAGACCTCTATCAAGTCCCCCCTTAACCTTCTGCGCTCCAGAGAATAAAGACCTAACTTATTCAACCTTTCTCTGTAACTTAGTTGTTGAAACCCAGGCAACATTCTAGTAAATCTCCTCTGTACTCTCTCTATTTTGTTAGATTAGATTAGATTAGATTATTCCTTTAATAATCCTTTTCAGGAAATTACAGTGCCACGACAGCTTCAAGACAAACATAACACCACGCTTTCATACATAACAAGTTAAAATACGTTAAAATACAAGTTAAAATACAATTAATTTAAAAAAAAGTGCAGTTATTTATGCTCATTATAAAGTCTTATAGCAGCTGGTAAACAGGACTTCCTGTATCTCTCCGTTTTGCACATTGGTGCAATCAGCCTCTGACTGAAGATGCTGCTCTTGATCACCTTCAGGGCATGTAGTGGGTGAGTGGGGTTTGTCATTATAGAACCTAGTTTATTTAGAGTTCTGGCCTCTGCCACCTGCTGGACCGTTCGTTGCTCAGCCCCGACCACTGAGCCGGCCTTCCTGATTAGTTTGTCCAGTCTGTTTTTATCCGCTATACGGGCGCCATCTCCCCAACAGGCCACAGCAAAAAACAGAGCACTGGCCACCACTGAATGGTAGACACTGCACAGTAGGGGTTGGCAGATATTATGGATGAAAGGATGTTGACATCCTTCCTATAATTGGGCGACCAAAAGAGTACACCATACTCCAGATTTGGTCTCACCAATGCCTTGTACAATTTTAACATTACATCCCAGCTTCTATACTCAATGCTCTGATTTATAAAGGCTAGCATACCAAAAGCTTTCTTTACCATCCTATCTATATGAGATTCCACCTTCAAGGAACTATGCACGGTTATTCCCAGATCCCTCTGTTCAACTGTATTCTTCAATTCCCTACCATTTACCATGTACGTCCTATTTTGATTTGTCCTGCCAAGGTGTAGCACCTCACATTTATCAGCATTAAACTCCATCTGCCATCTTTCAGCCCATTCTTCCAAATGACGTAAATCACTCTGTAGACTTTGGAAATCCTCTTCATTATCCACAACACCCCCTATCTTGGTATCATCTGCATACTTACTAATCCAATTTACCACACCTTCATCCAGATCATTGATGTACATGACAAACAACAAAGGACCCAACACCGATCCCTGAGGCACCCCACTAGTCACCTGCCTCCAACCCTGCCATCCAATCCACCATTACCCTCTGGCTTCTCCCATTCAGCCACTGTTGAATCCATCTTGCTACTCCTGCATTTATACCCAACAGTTGAACCTTCTTAACCAACCTTCCATGAGGAACCTTGTCAAAGGCCTTACTAAAGTCCATATAAACAACATCCACTGCTTTACCCTCGTCAATTTCCCTAGTAACCTCTTCAAAAAATTCAAGAAGATTAGTCAAACATGACCTTCCAGGCACAAATCCATGTTGACTGTTCCTAATCAGACCCTGTTTATTCAGATGCTTATATATATTATCTCTAAGTATCTTTTCCATTAATTTGCCCACCACTGAAGTCAAACTAACAGGTCTATAATTGCTAGGTTTACTCTTAGAACCCTTTTTAAACAATGGAACAACATGCGCAGTACGCCAATCCGCGGGGACTATTCCCATTTCTAATGACATTTGAAATATTTCTGTCATAGCCCCGGCTATTTCTACACTAACTTCCCTCAATGTCCTAGGGAATATCCTGTCAGGACCTGGAGACTTATCCACTTTTATATTTTTCAAAAGTGTCAGTACTTCTTTTACTTTGAAACTCATAGTATCCATAGCTACTCTACTAGTTTCCCTTACCACACATAATTCAATTTCCTTCTCCTTGGTGAATACCGAAGAAAATAAATTGTTCAATATCTCCCCCATCTCTTTTGGCTCTGCAGATAGCTGTCCACTCTGTCTCTCCAATGGACCAATTTTATCCCTCGTTATCCTTCTGCTATTAATATAGCTGTAGAAACCCTTTGGATTTACCCTTTCGTTTTTTTACAAACAACGTTTACAGAATCATGGTCATAAAGATACGTATATGTTATGGAAACAGGCCTTGCGGCCCATTTACCTGTCTTTGGCTCATATCCCTTTAAATTTTCTTATCCATCTACCGGTCTAAATATCGCTTTAAACCTGTAATTGTACCACCTTTACAGCTTCCTCTCACTGCTCTTGCCATATGCTGACCACACTCAGTGTGAAAAAGTAGCTTCGCAGACCACATTTAAATCTTTCTTCTCTCATCTCAAATATATATCCCCTAGTTTAGATTACTCCGATCACCCCTTATCTAGAATCCCCCCTCCCAATTTTATAAGCCTTTATAAAGTCATTCCATAACCCAGGCGCCATGGCAAATGCAGCCAATGCAGCCTCAGGCAATGCAGCCTCCTCTTGTAACTCAAGCCTTCCAGTCTCTGTAACATAGGAATCTTCTCTGCATCCTTTCCAGCTTAATGGTGACATATTTTCAATAGCTGGGTGATCAGAATTGCACGCTTTACTCCAAGTGAAGTCGCTCCAACAACTTGTACAATTGGAACATGGCATCCCAACTCTTGTACTCAATGCCCTCATCAATAAAGGCAAGCATGCCAAACGCCTTCTTCAACACCATGCATCACCATTTGCAAGGAACTCTGTACCCAAACTCTCTCTCTTCTACAACATTCTTCATAACAAGAGGAATCGAATATAGGGGCAAAGAGGTCCTTCTGCAGTTGTACAGAGCCCTAATGAGACCACACCTGGAGTATTGTGTGCAGTTTTGGTCCCCTAATTTGAGGAAAGACATTCTTGCTATTGAGGGATTACAGCGTAGGTTCACAAGGTTAATTCCTGGGATGACGGGGCTGTCATATGCTGAGAGAATGGAGCAGCTGGGCTTGTACACTCTGGAGTTTAGAAGGATGAGAGGGGATCTCATTGAAACATATAAGATTGTTAAGGGCTTGAACACGCTAGAGGCAGGAAACATGTTCCCGATGTTGGGGGAGTCCAGAACCAGGGGCCACAGTTTAAGAATAAGGAGTAAGCCATTTAGAACGGAGACGAGGAAACACTTTTTCTCACAGAGAGTGGTGAGTCTGTGGAATTCTCTGCCTCAGAGGGTGATGGAGGGCCAAAAGGCCTGCTCCTGCACCTATTGTCTATTGTCTATTCTCCAGAGACCTGCCATATACTGTGTAAGGCCTGCCCTGGGTTAACTTAGCAAAATACAACACCTCACACTTGTCCGAGTTAAATATCATGTACCATTACTTGGCCCACTTCGTAATCTCAAATAACCTTCACTGTTTACTACACTACCGATGTTAGTACCATCAACAAATTTACTAATTATGTTAACATCATTTTCATCCAAATCATTGACATTGATTAAAATGATAATATTCTAAACAATAAAACTGAAGATGGTATGCAAAAAGATTATATTTCATTTTTCATTGCATTCAATTGTGTCTCTTATGCCACAAAGATTGATAATTTAACATAAATCTACCGCAATCACATTCTGACTGAATTAACCTCAATTGTAAAATCTGAAAATGGCAGAAATCTGAAATAAAACAGAAAATGATGGAAATACTCAGCAGGTCAGACAACATCTGTGAAAAGAGGAACAGAGCTGTTGCTGCAGGTTGAAAATGCTTCATCCGAACTGGGAAAGAAACAAAACAAGCTCATTTTGAATTGTTGAGAGAGTGGGTATGACAAAGGTAATGTGACTGAGCAATGAGACCATAGTTGCCCATTTTACATAGTAATTCAGTTAACAGATTAATGAGGGTCAATAAAAGGAGAGAATATAGACAGGGACATAAAGAATTATGAAATGCAGTTCAGTTGTCGCTGAAACCTGCAACCAAAAAACCAATGCTGAAAATGCCAAACTGATCAGGTGGTTTCTCTGGAAAAAGAAAACGTACATTAATATTGCAGATAAATAATCTTGCAGTATAACTGGTTATTTGTGATACAAACAGAAAAAGTGAATTATCTGGAGTTGTCAAATTCAATATCAAGTCTCAAAGGCTGCAACATGCACAGAAGGTGATGAAACTGATGGGTTTGGTTGGAAAACTAAAAAGCTACAGACACAGAGCAATAATGGGACAGAGAAAGAAAATGGTAGTAAAAGCTTAGAGTTACCCGGCTTCTATAACTTTCCTTGTGACTCTATTGGAGTGCCAACTAATTCTTTCAACATGACGATTTGTTTATTTCATGAAGAGCACACTTGGATGAATAAATGCAAGCGGCATGTAAACGTCTAGCGCCTCTTCCATGCGCACAATACATGAAGCCGAAGAAATGAGACAACTGTCACACCAAAGATAGACACAAAATGCTGGAGTGACTCAGTGGGACAGGCAGCATCTCTGGAGAGAAGGAATGGGTGGCAGTTCGGGTCGAGACCCTTCAGACTCAGTCTTCAGATCTGAAGAATGGTCTCGACCCGAAACGTTACCCATTCCTTCTCTTCAGAGATGCTGCCTGTTCTGCTGAGTTACTCCAGCTTTTTGTGTCCATCTTCGGTTAAAACAGATTACAGATTATCTGGTGTTTTGTGCATGGGAGCTTGTGTGTGTTACGCAGGCAACCAGATCTTTTGGACTGAACACTGATACGGTATGTTCGGTGGAGTTGAGAATGGAAATGAGAATGGTGATATATATGTCATGCCCATGGAAATAGAGCAATAATAATGATACATGTGTGGCCATCAGGTCAATGGTGAAGCAACTATAACTTGCATCTGGAAAGTATAGCCAGGTGTTTTATGATGGGAGAAGAAATATGTTTAAAATACTTCCAATTTTCCTCAGGCAAAGGAATGATGCTGAGTCATCGGTAAGATGCTTGTCTTGCAGGAATGGTTAGTCTAGCTGCTTGACATGAGTGTGAACATGCACTGTGACCATGGGAGTGGACTGGATCAAATCACTCGGAATGTGGGAATATGTTTTTTTGGGCCTTGGCCTGGGGCAGTAATGAGATCAGAGAGTGATCATAAAATGGGTGCCAGGCCCTACCTAAGCAGGCCGCCACCCAGCTAGACGATGTCGTCAACAAGGATTACAATTTCAGTTCAAATAAGCTTGTTGCCCAAAAACAGTGAACTAATGACAATGACACTGAATGATTGATTAGTAGGACTGGGTGTTACAATCCCTAAGATTTCACTACAATTGACATTCTTGGGTGTGACCACTAGGTGAATTTGCTAACAATCAGACACATCTTCAGTTGTGTACCTCAACATCACTGGGTGTTTCGGCCTTTTATCACAAGACACCCTCAGTCGAGGCAGGCCCACCGCAGGTTGATCAGACCTGGGTATGTGTCTTATTGTTAGCCTCTAGATGGTCACGTGGCAGTCCTGACAGCATCTTTCCTCTTCAGCCACAGCCAGTGACTGCTCCATTCGGCGGCATTGGCAAGTTCTTTTATTACCCTCCTTTTGTGCCTGCCCTTTGACTCCTACTTCCCTCAGGAGCCTTGCGGTGGAACTGGCTACAAAGCCCCTGCACCCTACTTCCACTGGACACACCCTTACCCTCCAACCTCTCTCCTCTGCCTCTGCAAGGTTTGAATATCGAAGCTTTTTCCTTTCATAAGCCTCGTCCACAGCCTCCTCCCATGGGACCGTCAGCTCAATGATGAAAACCCGCCGACAGGAGTTGGACGAGAGAACGAGGTCTGGTCGCAGGTTGGTAACTGCGATTTCAACTGGGAACAAAAGCCTCTGGCCTATGTCAACAGGCATTTCCCAGTCCCTGGTTGTGTTCAGTGGACATGAATGGAGAGGCGAGGGGTTAGTCCTCCGTTTCTCTCCTTCCCGGATGAAGGATGGTATTTGCGGGAATGTTATCTGGACATTGATAGGCATGGCGTTGGTGGTAACTCTCTTGCACTCGAGTTCAGATGCCAAACACCTCAGCACCTGGTTGTGTCGCCAGGTGTATCTGTCTTGTGTTAGGCTGGTCTTACAACCGACCAGGATGTGCTTGAGATTTGCTGGAACTGCACACAGGGGGCAGGCTGGATCCTCTCCCAGCCAAAGATTTAGGTTTGTGGGAGAGGGAAGGACGTCATATGTGGCTCTGATAATGAAGCTCCATGGTCCACAGCTCTCTCCATGTGATCTTCCTCCTCTCAACGCCATTCCACGTCATCCAGCGGCCTTGTTTGGCTTGGGATATGGCTTTGGCACACCTGGCTGCTTCTTCCTGGTGGCGCACCTCCTCCACTACTAGGTACCGACGTTCAGCTGGAGTAGCCTTTTGCCATGAAGAATGATCTAAAGATTTACAATCATGTGGGTCCTGAAAAACTGGATATGCTCAGAATTAAGTATCGTTAAGTGGTCACTCATTTAAGGCGTTGTTTCTCTCAGAGCATCACGTCTTGGAATTTTCTTCCTCAAACAGCAGTGGATGCAGATTTTTTTTAAGCATTTTGATGGCACAGATAAATCAATACTTGGGAAGCAACAGGATGAATGGCTACCATGGAGTATTTAGTTGATTTTACAATCACATCAGTCATGAACATAGTAAATGACAAAGAAACCTTGCTGAACCCATAGCCTTCTTCTGATATTACTTTGTGTAACTTAACAAGTCCTAACTGATATAAACGTGCAGCAGAGAGGGAGTGGTTTGAAAAAGCCATTTGTTAAGAAACTTACAAAATGTGATATAAAATAATGCTGGCTCGCCACAAGAAATCTTCATGCAAGTTACAGATGTTAGAATTCCTTGTTGTCAAGTTGATTTGTGATCTTGTGTTGTTACATTATATTAAATTTGAGAATGGAATCTGAATCAGTATTGGAATAGAGCAGTAAAAATCTGTAGCAGTATAGAAATCTGTCCATTATTATCCATAGTGTGGACAGTGTATTCCAGGTGAAATACACATCCGACATGATAACGACCCATAGACACATACAATGCACAACAGGCAAATGAGCATTAATAGTGCCATAGGTTCTGGGTGAGGGCAATCAAAAGGGAACTAAATAATGTAGAAGTCAGGGTGTGAGGCAGGTTGATGACAAATGCTAAAACAAACAAACGACTGGAGAAACAATGGAAGTTTAACAAGAATGTAAACTGTGACTCACTTCATATTATTTCTCACATTGGAACATTTGGTTCCTGAAAGAACCACACATCAAAATATTGGTGTTTGATTATTTCAATCAGACAGAATCTTCTTTTCTGGCACAAATTTAAGATGAGAAAATAAAATGCACTATTTTTCAGAACTGTTCTAGCTGTTCAGTCTGAGGGACTAAAATCTAGAGGCTGTGCCTCCCAGCAGAAACTTTGTGAAGTCTCCAGCATTCAATCAAGCTGAGAAAATGAAAACCAGTGAGTCACTGTGACTGGCATTTGGGTGTTAAATGAATTTCCAAGACACTCCCATTCATGTTTGAATAAATGCAACGGCTGAAATTAAGAAAATTACTACCTGAGTCAGCCATAATCCCTCTGCAATAAATGCCAGGAGTCCCACTGGTTTATTTATATAAAATCAGGATGAATAGATTTCAAGTCATAGACTAGTTTCACCACATAGCTTGCAAATTTGGTACACAAACATGAGGTAATAAAAGGTATATTTCAGTGTAAAAGATAACATTGCAAGAGAGGAAAAGATACAAACAGAACTGCCCTAGAAGATCATACCTCATGCCCTAGAAGATCCTTTGTTTCTGCCTGATCCTGCCCCACTGATATCATTTCCACATACCTCGACTACATCCTATCCCCTCCGGTCCAATTTCACGACCTATATCCAAGAGACAAATCCTTTAATGACTTCCGTTTCCCAGGCCCCCATTCCCTCATCTTTACAATGGACATTCAGTCACTCTACACCTCCGCTACCAGGAAGGTCTCAAATCCCTCTGTTTCTTCCTCGACCGCAGAACCAGCCAAAATCCCGCTACAAACACTCCTCCATCCAGTGGAGCTGGTCCTCACTCTCAACAACTTCTCCTTCGACTCCTCCCATTTCCTCTCAATCAAAGGCACTGCCATCCACATGGGCCCTAGCTATGCCTCTTTGTAGGGTACGTCGAAAAGTGTTCCAAGCGTACACTGGCTCTATCCCCAAACACTATCCCCATTACATTGATGGCTGCATTGGGGCTACCTCCTGCACCCATGCAGAAGTCATGGACTTCATTAACTTCACTATCAATTACCATCCCACATTCAAATTCACTTGGACCATCTCCGACATCTCCCTCCCCTTTGTTGATCTCACCGTCTCCACCACAGGAGGCAGACTACCAACTGACATCTATTACAAACCTACTGACTCCATCGCTATCTAGACTCCACTTCTTTCCACTATGCCTCTTGCAAAGACTATCCCGTACTCCCCTTCCACCTACATTCCTTCCTCTAGCTTCACAATTCACAACTCTTCAATCCTTTCGTCTCACAGCTTGTCTTTTCATCTCTGGCCTTTGACCGACCATCTGCCTAACAAAAAAGCATCCTGGCATGTGTCAACCTGTTACCTTCCAAGGCTTTGTCCTGCCACTCCTCTTTTCCAGCTTTCTTTCCCCTCCCCATAATCAGTCTGAAGAAGGGTCCCAACCAGAAGCATCACTTTTCCTTGTTCTCCAGATATGCTGACTGACCTGCTTAGTTACTCCAGCATTTGTGTCTTTGCAGTTCCTTAATTCTCCAAATTTTGATATCAGTCATCTGATGTCTCTGAGGTTTACTCAGTAAGAATGATTTGATAGGGTGTGATTTGCCATGTCCAGGACCTAATCTGCACAGATGATCCATCCAGTTTTATCCTATGTTTTGCAGTTCTCTATTTGATTGCAATTTTTTTTTCTTTTCTGAACTATACAAAACGTTATGCCACCTTTACTGACGTCACCAGATTTTCAATTACAGGTTATTTAATTCACTAGATTCAACTTACCTAGTTGCCATGATTAGTTTTTAAAACTCGTAGCTGTATCTACAGATTTTTAAACACGGCCCTCAAGCTCATTGGTCCAATTGCTTAACACAGTGGATCTTGTGCAGGCAGATGAGATTAGTTTATCTTGGCATCATGTTCGGCACAGACATTATGTGCTGAAGGGACTGTTCCTGTCCTGCACTTTTCTATGTTCTCATGTTTCCCCATGCAGTTAATCATAAACCCACATAATTCAACAGTGACAGGCTGTTCATAATGTTAGAAGAGCAGTTAACCACAGAAAAAAATAATAGGATTGAGGAGTTAGCAAATCAGTTTACATTTAATATTTAACTGCTCTCCGGTCTACCTGAATAACACAATATAGAAATATGGCATATGCCAAAAAACTGCAAACAAAACACAAACATTCTATTGAAATAAAATGGACATCTTTATACAGGAAAAAATATGTAGGCTAACATATGTGAGCAAATCTGAAGGCAAGACTTATAGCAAGGAGATTTTGCATCTGTCTGGGATGGAAAGTGCTTGAGGTTTTAATTATGGTGAACTGCAAAAAGTAGGTGAACAATGTATCATATGAATACCTCAAGTTCAAGTTCACATTTATTGTCACAAGTACTAATTAGGGTATAGTGATATTTGAGTTACCATGCAATTAAAAGAACACAATACATGATAGAACTTAACATAAACATCCACCACAGTGATCACTGTGATGGAAGGCAATAACGTTCAGTCAGTCTTCCTCCTTTTGTTCACCCGTGTTTGGGGCCTTGACCCTCCATAGTCGCTGCTACGGACGGCCCGATATACAGGCCCTCTCTTCGGGATGATCAAAACTCCGACATCTGGACCAATGGAACACACTCTGCGGCTTGGAGTGCCCGAATCGGCCACTTTCTTACTGGAGACCGCGGCTTCTCGATGCAGGCAGGCCAGCGGTCAGAGCACTTCTCTGGTGATCCCCGGCAAGGGATTCCTGGCTCCGGGATGTTAAGTCCACACCACGCCCATGGCTAGAAGCTCCGCAGACCGCAGCTTCACGATGTTAAAGTCAGCAGGCTGGCGGTTGGAGCCTTTCTTCTGGCTCCGTGATGGAATTCCACACCGCACCTGCTGCTGAAGCTCTGGGCCGTCTCCGGGAAAGGCCGCACCAATCTAAGTTGTTAGGCCGCGAGGCAGGCGAAAAATGCGACTAGGAGAAAAGTCGCGTCTCCGTCGAGGTAAGTGACTGGAAATGGTTTCCCCCTATTCCCCCCCCCACATAAAAGCATACCGTGAAACATTAGCACATAAATTTAGACATAATAAAAACACAAAAAAAGTCAAAATGACTGACACGCTGCTGGCGAGGCACCCGCTCGCGGCGCCACCCAATGACGTTACCTCTAAAGTCAAACGCGGAGTTTTTAAATGCCAAAGACTGAACACATATTCCAATATAAACTGGATACTAATCAAATAACAATCATTTTACCTTCATGATTTATCTTGAAATTTGATAGATCTTTATTAAAAGATTCGTCTTTTGTAAATAAGGAATATGTGAAAGAGACCAATGCCTATTTTATCTCATCACAATCCAAAAGTGCACCAATGTGTTTGAGAACTACCCCACATACACATTTTCAAACATATGTGCAAGGACACACAGTCTCAATCATGAAAGTCTCCAACAAACAATATTCCAAAACGGAAGTCACCCAAACCTCAGTAGTCAATCCATAGTTTGCAAAAGCCATTTGTATTTGTGCAAATTTTCAAGGCAAAATTCTGCCATGATTGCCTTGCTCACTGAAGCTTGTATGAGAATAAGCTTTACTCTCAGCATTTGCAAGGCAAAGTTCCTCTACCAAACTACCCCCACTACACAACACCACCATCTGTCATTAAAGTTTCATGGCATTAGTATGGTAAATGTGGATCATTTTTTATATCGTGGATGGACGTCAATGACAAAATTCACCAATACTTTAATTGCCCCACCACCGTCTTTGGTCACTTGAGAAAAAAGGTATTTGAAGAACAAGACATTGGACCAGCCACAAAACTCATGGACCACTGAGCAGCGATGTCTTCCTATATACTTTTCAGATCTGATCTACCTATGCTACATAACTCAAGATGCTTAAAACATTCCATGAAAATGGTCACTGCAAAAATATTCACCGGCGAGATAAGAAAGCATCATCACTGCCCTCTCCCAGTCAACATCTCGAACACTGGGCCCCTTTTTACACTCAGTTGACCCCAGCGGGTAGGCAGCATCATTTACATGTCCGAAGCCAGACTCCCAAGACGTTGTTTTGAGCCCTGCCAGGATGAGATTAGCAGGTAGATAGAGGAAACAGCTTGCAAGAGAAAATGTAACATCCTCACTCATTTTTGGAAATCCCTAGCCTATGACTGATCAAGATGGAGGAGGAATATTCAGGATGGTATTGACGTGCAGCCAATGAAAACACATGGAAGCCCTGCCCAAGTAGCAGAATGAATGCACCACCTCACTAACTACCCACTTGCCCACCTGCTGGGTACATCCTGCTTCATCTGTGGAAATCTACACTTCCCAGCAATGAAACTCGGTTCCTACACTACCTCCTGAGTAATTTCAAAACCCACAGCACAGCAGTGAAAGCAAGTCACACTCAGTCCTCTGGAACTATCAAAGAAGACGGCTTCATTCCTCTACTTAAAATGCTCATGATCCACTTTGTGTTTTTAATTATTTTCTCAGCCCGCTCTGCCATTTCCAATGAATACCTATGTACTCTCACATCACTATTTTTTAACCTCCTTTTAGAATTTGGATCTCCGGTTTACAAAGCATCTTCTAATTCTTGCTACCAGAGTGCAACACTTTACATTTGTTTAGTTTAGTTTAATTTAGATACAGCGCAGAAACAGATGCTTCAGCCCACCTAGTCCATGCCATGGTCCCTATTATTTCACATTATCTCGAAGGCAGCCTATTATATGATTATCATTTACAGATCACTTTGTAAATGATCTGTAAATGACAGGCCGGCACGGGCGGAGGGATATGGATCATGTGCAGGCAGATAAGGTTAGTTTATCTAGGTATTATATTCGGCACAAACATTGTGGGGCAAAGGGCTTGTCCCTGTGCTGTATTTTTGTAAGTTCTATGTAATTAGTAGGACATGATGTGCCACGGATGCCAAGTCATTTACAAAGGGTGGCACGATCAGGGTGCAGCGGTGGAGTTGCTGTCTTACAGCGCCGGAGACCCAGGTTCGATCCCGACTACGGGTGCTGTCTGTACGGAGTTTGTACATTCTCCTCGTGACTGCGTGGGAATTCTCAAGATCTTCAGTTTCCTCCCACACTCCAAAGACGTACAGGTTTGTAGGTTAAATGGCTTGGTATAAATGTAAATTGTCCCTAGTGTGTGTAGGATAGTGTTAACGTGCGGGGATCGCTGGTCGGTACGTACTTGGTGGGCCGAAGGACCTGTTTCCGCGGTGTATCTCTTAACTAAACTAAAGACAGCGCAGACATGAAGGACCATATGGTCTCTTGCTTCTATATCTTACATTCTTAAGGAAATATATGTTGATAACCTGGCAACAAATTCATGCTCAGTTAATGACTGAGCTTCTGCCTGGAAATTTAATGACAAAGGAAGCAAGAGGATATGTTTGGTCATTTACAAATCTGTTCTGAATGAGAAGGAACTTAGTATTGAGGCTTTTGTGCGAAACCAATTATACATATTTACACATGTTGGCACAGAAAGTAAATTAGTGCAGAGAGAATGGGGGGATATGGATCATGTGCAGACAAATGAGGTTAGTTTACCTTGGTATTATATTCGGTACAGATATAGTGGGGCAAAGGGCTTGTCACTGTGCTGTATTTTTGTATATTCTATGTAATTAGTAAGACATGATGTGCCATGGATCCCAAGTCTCATTATGGAGAGAAAAGCATCAATAATATTTAGGTTTTGTGGGAGTTTCAGTCAGTCTTAAGGTTTTCACTGTCATTGTTCAGACATGATTGCAGTCTACAAATATTCAATTAAAGTTGGGAATCTAGAAGTTGTTGACAGTGATGCCATGAGTCTCCGCAAGCTGTTAAATCCTTACTCTAGAGTATCAGCAACAACTAATGTAAACACAAGGAACTGCGGATGCGGGTTTATAAAAAAAGCTACAAAGTGCTGGAGTAAATCAGCAGGTCAGGCAGCATCTTGGGAAAATGTGGTTAGGCGGCGTTTAGCATCGGGACCCTTACTCTGAGTCTGAAGAAATTGAACTATCTTAACGTCCTTCCAGAATTTCTGAAGGAGTCTTTTTTCTCTCTCCTGACTAGCTCAGTTCTCTACAAGAATCACCAACTAAGAAAGGTTTCTAAAAATCTGGCACATGTCAGAAATCATCTTACCCATAATACCACATTAATATCATTACGCAAGTTCCTGTCTAATATTTCTGATTTCTGAATAACACCAGAGATGGAGAATGTGTTATCTTTGATCCAGCAAACATGTGGCACAGATATAGAACATGCAACCATATGCTTGTGCTTGCCACATTTGTCAAAATGGTGTTTAGAGAAGCTAGCAATACAAAAGTGATCTATTTGGACCTCACAACAGCATGTGATAAGGTGTGCCATATATGCCTGCCTGTTAAAATGCCAAGAGTACAAACAACCCCCACATTATGGCCGTTTAGGTTACAGTAATCCAGCCTTACAGAATTCACATATCACTTCAAGACAATTTGAGATATAAAAGAAAATTGGCTCTCACAGAACCTGTATGATACAAAGTAAAAAATAAATAAATAAATAACCATGCATTTCTTGACGCGGAGATGATGTGGCTTTGCACTGTGGATAATTGCGATATGAACCAATTTCTAGGAGCGCAACTCCCCACCACATAATGATTGGGGGGGGGGGGGGGGGGGGGGGGGGTTCACCGATGCTCCCTTGTGCCACTGAATCATTAGTCTATGCAAAAAAAAAAGGATTCAAATGGTTGGGAAAAGTATTGCTTGGAGAAAAAAAGAACTGGTTATCCCAGGAAGTTTGTTCAATCACAAACCATGTTCATTTTTATACACCAGTTTAATCGCAGAAATTCACCTGTACACCTGCTGCAGTCACAGGCCTTCATTTTCCAAGCTGCAAAAGGCTCCGAGTGAAAACATTCGACTACTAGACTCAAGAATGTTTGATTGTCATATATAACGGTGAAATAATTAAATTCTTACATGCAGCAAAACAGGTTTCCAAACACCTATAATAAACAACAAAAAAAGTCCAATAAATAAAACCCCCAATATAGTGCAAAGCAAATCAAAAACCGAAGTCCTAGGGCCAATCAATGCAGTTCCTAATTCAGAGTTTAGTTAGAGTTCGCAGCATTGATTAGCCTGACGGTTGTTGGTAAGAAGCTGTTCCTGAACATGGACATTACAGTTTGCAGTCTCCTATACCTTCTTCCAGATGGCAGGACTGAAATGAGACCATGGCCAGGGTCCTTGATGATGTTGGCTGCCCTTTAGAGACAGCACCTCCTACAGATTCCTTCGATGGAGGGGTCAGTACCAGTGATGCACCTGTTGGCAGCTGTTGATGATTGCATTAATGTGCTGGGTCCAAGATAGATCTTCAGAGATATGCACACCCAGGAACTTGAATTTGTTGACTCACTCCACCTCCAACCTGTCGATGAAGACAGGTTTGTGGATCCTCGATCTTGTAAATTCAACAAACAGCTCCTTAGTCTTACTGACATTGAAAGTTGTTCTAGCACCATTATATCAGATATATCGATCTCCCTCCTGTACTCCGACTCATTGTTATCTGTAATTCATTCAACGAGGGTGGAGCCATCAACAAATTTAAAGGTGGAGTTGGGACTGTGTCCGACTGCACAGTCATGGGTATAGAACGGGTACAGCGGGGTCTCAGCACATAGCCTTAACGTGCCCATGTGCTGATGGCTATTAGGTGGTGTTAATACCAATTTGTATCGATTGTGTTCTGTTGATGAGGAAGTCAAGGATCCAGTTGCAAATGGATGCACAGAGACCCAGATACCTGAGCTTTGTAACAAGTTTGGAGGGGATGATGGTGCTGAATGTCGAGTGCGCAACAGCCTGATGCATGTGTTTTTATTGTCCAAGAGGTCTAATGTAGATTGTTGACCCAGCAAAATCGCATCCCCTGTTGATCTATTGTGGCGGTAGGCAAATTGTAGTGGGTCCAAGTTCTTGATGAGGTAGGAGTTGATATGCACCACAACCAACCTTTCAATGCACTTTATCACACAAATGTTAGTGCTACCATTTTCGGCAGTCATTGAGGCATGTCACCTTAAGGGCCTGTCCCACTTACCTCGTGGTAGCTTGAGGCGTACGGGCACCAGATGGCCGCGCGGGGCCGGTCCCACTTAGAAGCGCGGAGGGGTATGGAGTTGTGCGGGGCCGGTCCCGACATCGCGCGGGCCTCCAAAATTCTTGCAGTGAACGAAATGTTTGCGCGCCAACGGCCTGTCGTGGAACTGACGGCCAAAGTGGGACAGGCCCAAGACCCTGGCACGACACAACGTCTCACCTTCAACAGCAGCAGAAGCAGGCAAACGATCGCCGAACTCAGCCTGGGGCTCACAGCTGTTGCGGTCCGGATCCGCCCCCACTTCTACTCCTAGAGCGGGGCCAAGAAAATTGAAGATAGACACAAAATGTAGGAGTAACTCAGCGGGACCGGCAGCATTTCTGGAGAGAAGCAATGGGTGACGTTTCGGGCCAAGACCCTTCTTTTGAGACTGAAGAAGTCTTGACATGAAATGTCACCCATTCCTTCTCTCCAGAGATGCTGCCGGACTTGCTGAGTTACTCCAGCTTTGTGTCCATCTTCAAATGACGTCACGTGCTCCAGACGGCTGTGCATACGCATGTAATCACGCCCGACCTTCGCTCGACCGTCTCAGCTCAACGTGACCACAAGGTCGCGTAATTTGCGTGGCAAGGACACATAAGTGGGACAGGCCCTTTCCTCTTCTTAAGCACCATTATTACGGATGCCCTTTTAAAACAGGTGGCAAACTCAGAATTCAGCAATGATAGATTAAAGATGTTCGCAAAACTACAGCCAGTTGTTTCCCACAGGTTTTGAGAAAACAACCAGGTACACCATCAGATCAAGATGCTTTCCAGGGATTCACCTTCTTGAAGGGTCTACTGACGTCAGCTTCAGTGTTTGAGATTGCAGTACCATCGGGGACAACGGATGCATAAGAAGGCACATCAGTGTTTTTCCTATCGAAGCATGCATAGATGCATTGAGCTCATCTGGGAGTGATACTTCACTGTCATTTGAGTTTCAATTGATTTCGCCTTGTAGGAAGTGTTCATGTGCAAGCCCTGCCACAACTGTCTTATCCTCTAGTTAAGAACAAAAATCCCTTTTAGCCTTTTGATGGGCGTATAGAGGTTGTATTTGGAATTCTTATATGAATCTACGTTGCCAGGCTTGAATCCCGAGGTCAGGTCCTGAGAAGATTACGGACCTCTTGGTTCATCCAAGGCTTCTGGTTGGGGAACATTCAGATGGTTTTCGTGGGAACACACTCCTCCACACATTTCCTTTTGAAGTCGGTAACAACCATGGCATATTCGTTCAGGTCCGTTCGTTCCTCTGCCTCTTCTGACTAGCTCTGTTCAGTCCTCAATGCCGGACTGCACTCTTTTCATCATGTCAGTGCGGGGTCAGAACTAAATATCCCATTGAATAACCAGAGCTGAAGCATTAAGCATTCCCAAATTCCCGAGGTAAAATCTTAAACCATAAACTGACAAGCAGAACCAAATTTATAAGACAACAACAAATCTGAAATGTAACAATCTATTCAGAGATTGCAAGCTCTGTATGTGATGTATATTTCTCAGCCGCAAATAATTGGTGGGCCCCAGCATTGTCCAGCACATACTAAACATACAAATTTACATCTTCACAGGAATACTCTGATCAATTCCTCGTTGATTTCTGATTTTTGAGCCATATTGGTCCTCTCATTTTAGAAAGATTACAACCAGTAAGCCATTTGAAAAACTACTTGCCAACCTCAATGTACCTTTGTTCAATTATTTTTCTAAGTCTACTCTAGCTCTCATAGTAACCCCATTCCCCCAATTATTTTCTTAACACCAATTCTCTCAGACATGACGATTGACGTCCACCTGATTTTTCATAGATCTACATTGGGAATGTGCAAACTCCACACAGACATCTCCAGTGGTCAGAATCAAACACGGGTTTCTGGAGCTGCGACACTCCACGCTATCTGCAGCACCACTATGCCATGACAACATCAGTGGGTCATTCTTAACCGATTCAGAACTGAACAAAACCTCTACCTCTATCAGATACTTCAGATTGCATCTCTGACATCATACAAACATTGCAATCTCATTGACCATCAAATCAACTGTGGACTCCAGGACCTCCACTTGACCACTAAATATTTTATTGATTAGCATGATAAATATTCAAATATTACACAACTGAAATTAATTACAGTGTCCTCCTTAATGTTTGGGACAAAGCTCTTGACCCTTTCAACCATAGACCCATTGATATAAATGGCTTCTTTGACTTTCATTGGCACAACTTTGGTCCTCATGTTGATAAACAGCAATAAAAGTTTCCAAAGGTGATGGAAAGACTGGAGGAAAGACTAGGTGCTGAGAGCTCTCTTATACCTGTATTATGGAGGCAATTAAACATACCTGAGCAATTACAAACACCTGTGAAGCCATGTGTCTCAAACATTATGGTGCCCTGAAATGGGGGACTATGTATAAACACTGCTGTAATTTCTACATGGTGAATCCAAAATGCATAATGATGTTCTTTATTAAAATCTGACAATGTGCACTTTAACAACGTGTGATTTTTTCTATTACAAATCTCAAATTGTGGAGTACAGAGGCAAATAAATAAATGATGCGTTTTTGTCCCAAATATTATGAAGGGCACTGTAACTTTCAAAATTATGCCATTCGTAACCTTTTATTACTAATCCTCCCAAAGAATACACCACTCTACCCCAAATCCATTTATCACTTTATTGCATAAATCACCATCTTGCCTGTATGAAATGTACACAAACTCCTTTTGGTATGTATCACGTGCAAGATGTTGTATTTTTCAAAAATTTTATCATATGATTGTCTACACCAGAGTCTAGGTAAGTGAAAGTTGAGAAGTGCAAAGGGCATAAAACTCACTTTTGAACAATAACAAAACCACCTTTCATCTGCAAAGCACCCATCCAACACACTTCCCTTCATTTCTTTGCAATGAGTCAATTTTGCATCCGAACAATATTCTTAATGTTGATGCACTTTCATCATCTTAATAAACCTTCTCAATGGCACATTATCAAATGCTTTCTGAAAGTCTGTTATCACAAGATTTGCTGCACCAACCTTGGCTATTATTTCAAACAATTCAACTAAATTAGTCAACACAATATGTCTTCAATAAAAACTGGAAAGCAACAAAATCTGCATATGATGAAAATCTGAAATACAACAGAAAGCAGAAAAAGCTATACAATACTTAACGTCAGAAAAATCTAACATACTCTACATGCGCTAATTAATTAAATAATTGATCTTAATTGATTATTAACTTTATTTCTGACTCAAGGTCGAGACAAGGGACATTACATAAAAATACATTGCATATTAAAAACATTATAAAATACATATAAAATCTTAGTATATTACATAAAAGCAACATAAATTATATATTAAAAAAAACACAATACATGACAAAATCCAGAATAAAAAAGAATGATCAATGTCCTACAACGAGACAGCGATACCAGTGTCTCCACAACTGGGATTCGTAGCGTGTGGTGCTAAACCTTATGTTTGACAAGGCCACAATAATTACATTTTTAGGGTAATTTATCCTGCAAATGAATTTATACATATGATTTCTTAGGATAGCTTCTAAAGTACTGACTCCAGCAGCCACAAACATGTTACTAGCACTACACCATCTAGGTTTCCTTAGCAGTGTTCTCATGGCATCATTATAGGCCACCTTTAGTCTCTGAAAACTTGTCTTTCCGTAGTTAGACCACAGGTGCGCAGTATAGAGTGGTGTGCAACATGTTCTAAACAGCGACATCTTCACCACATCTGCACACGCACCACACTTACACAAGAGAATATTCGCCTGTACATACAGCATACGTCGATGCCTATAAATATCCTCATCATCTGTCATTTGTTCTGTAATAAAATGCCCAAGATATTTTACCTTATTACAGACACTAAGATTATTGTCAGACAATTTAAAATCAGGAAATTTTAGACATTAACCTCTTTGGTTCTACAGATCATAACAGCATTCTTACAAGCATTATATTTAATATCATATTCCACACCAGACACAGAACACATAGTAAGGTGCTGCTGGAGACCAGCGCGAGATGGACTAAAGACCACAAGATCATCTGCATACATAATATGGTTCACTAAAATATTACCCGTTCATGCACCCAGTATTACAGGCTTTTGATTGTTAGGACAGTTCATCAATAGAAAGATTAAAAAGAACTGGGGTCAAACTCCCCCATTGTCTAACACCATTGCTAACCCCAAATGGAGCTGAGACCCTAATGCCCCATTTTATTTGCATAGTCTGGTGGTCATACCAGTAAGCCAGAATTCTCACAATGTATTCAGGCACTCCTCTTTAACATTTTAACAACCAGCTTTCTGTGATTAACACGATCAAAGGCTTTGGAAGCATCAATAAAGCACATAAGAATTGAAGAGTTTTTGCCTCTATATTTGTTTACAATCTCCTTTAGGGCATGTAAGCACAAGTCAGTGCCATGTTTAGTTTAAAACCAAACTGGTTATCTGTGGAGTTAACAAACTCATTTACTCTCTCCAGCAGAACTCTTTCTAAGACTTTTGACAATATGCTGGCTAAAGCTATGGGCCTGTAATTATTTAGGCTGCCTACTTTACCAGCTTTGCCCTTAATGACCGGCACTAACAGAACAGACAACATTTAGTCTGGTAACAAGCCATGAATCATAAAGCCAGTAAAACAAATAGCAAGGAGAGGAGCTATCCTCATACTCGCATACTTAAGATGTTCAGCAGAAATATGATCTAAGCTACTTGCTTTGTTGTTGGACAACTTGTTCATGGCATGATACACTTCATGTGACATAATCACCATTGAGTCATTACTCTCAATATTGTCCACCCTATACAACTCACCTTGGACACAGTTGAATAAAGTACAATAATGTTGTCACCATAACTCCGCGATATTAGCTGTTCCGGAGATTCCGTCTACAGTGCATGGTAGAGATGTTTTGCAACTGTTAAGACTTCTCACTTCTTTCCAAAATTCAGTAGCATTGTGACTTAGCAACTTCTTAGCCATGGAATCAGCCCTCGTAGCTTGCTCATTTTTCAGATGAAGCGAACAGCATACTTATATCTTGCATTAGTGAGCTTCTTGTACTCAAACACAGGCTCCTGTCTGGGTCTACCTGCCATAGCCCATGATTTAGTGGCTTCACGGGCTTCAGCAGATACTCAGCTACATACTTATTCCAGCCAGGCCTGATGTTATGTGTCTTATTTTTATGCTTGCAGTAGGGCTTACTAATTTTCAGGGTCCCTACCTGGTCGGAGATGCAGCTTTTCTCCGGGCTGCGCTTCGACCCGTACCAGCGGCCTACCAGCGGGCCTGGAGCGGCGCCTCCTGAGGGGACCGCCTGGAGCTTCGGCATCGGCGGCGGCGGCGGCACCGGCTCAGCGGCGGCGGCACCGGCTCAGCAGCGGTGGCGGCACCGGCTCAGCAGCGGCGGCGGGACCGGTTCAGCAGCGGCCGCGGCACCGGCTCAGCACCGGCGACGGCACCGGCTCAGCACCGGCGGCGGCACCGGCTCAGCACCGGCGGCGGCACCGGCTCAGCGGCGGCGGCGACGGCACCGGCTCAGCGGCGGCGGCGACGGCGGAGCTGCGGGTCGGAGGACGGCGGTGCAGCGCTGGAGCGCCATTGCGGGGCTGGCGGTGACTTCGCTGAACTGGAGCTGGGTCCGTTGCGGAGCTGCGGGTCTGTGGAGCGGCTGCGGGCGGCGGTGCTGAACTTTCCATTCGGCGCGGCCCTGTCGGCTCCGGAAGCCACGGTCTCGAGTAAGGAGGCCCGACTATGAGTGGACTTGGGGATGGGACTGGACTTTGTGCCTTTCCCCACAATGGGAACCATTGTGGGGGGATGTTTTGATGTTGAAACTATCTTTTATTGTTATGTTGTATTCTTTTTTTATGTGCTGCATGGCAAAAAGAATTTCACTACACCGAAAGGTGTATGTGACCAAAATAAAATTTGAACTTTGAACTTTGAAGATGTCTTCCTTTGTGAGGGTTGACCAGTCACTTTTTCTGTGTTAAAGCTATTTCTATCTATGGATACCACAGGTAGGTGTTTATTGCCATAGCAACAGGTATATGATCAGTCATTGCTGCCCCATACAAAATGCTCACACACCCCAATGAGGCATGTGCGTCAGCTGTACTAATACAGTGGTCCAGCCATGACGTAGTGTGCCAGGCCTCACTAATATAAGTATAACTATCGTATAGCTATAGGTAAAAGCACTTTGCTTGACAATATTAAATTATCTTGAAAGAACTGAGCCATATGATTAGCAAATAATGAGTTCCTATCTGAGATATCTGCATTCATATCCCCAATTACATATACACTACAATAATTATTGTTTTGAATAAAGGAATAGATGAAACCAAGCCTATTTAAATATTCATCCTCATTCTAATGGCATTCATAGGGTGTTTACACATTCAGGATAACAAATTCTTTGTCGTTGTGAGCAAAGTGTATTACAATGCACCAGTCAGCATCAAGCCAAACCACATTTATTGATGAGTCAAGCTTCTTGTTCCATAGAATAGCTACACCCTCCAGTATCCTACCTCTGACTATTCCCATGCCAAGGTCAGTTGTAGACTCTCCAGCCCCATGAAAGTTGTCATTGAGAGAATTGAGTTTGTCAGCTAAAGAATACAGATATTCACTTCCCTCTCGTCATGGACCACCAAAAACAAATGTGTCATCTCGACAACGTTAGTTTCCAGCCTATCACAGACATTCTCCACTTTGCAACTTCAAACACACACTAACTTTATCACTTTCCCAGTTCTGATGAGGGGTTATTCACCTTAAATTTTAACTGTTTCTCTCACTACAGAAGCTACCTTACCTGCAGAATATTTCCAGCCTCCAATTAATCTTTGTTTATTTTAACCATGATTATTACTTTCACTGAGTGACATTAGGCTGACACCCCACTCTATACCTTTCTTCTTTCTTGATAGCAAAATAATATTAGCCAATTCCAGCATTCAATGTTCTTGGAAAGATTGCAACCACCATCTTACTTTTGTAGGTACACAAAATTGCTGGAGGAACTCAGCGGGTGCAGCAGCATCTATGGAGCGAAGGAAATAGGCGACGTTTCGGGCCGCTGCTCCTGCTGAGTTCCTCCAGCAATTTTGTGTACCTTCGATATTCCAGCATCTGCAGTTCCCTTTTGAACATCTTACTTTTGTATCTTTGTTTCTTTCAGCAGCCTAACTTATATTTCACCCCATAAGGTGACTTATCAAATTACATACATTTTCAGCATGCATTGTCTCCCTACTCTTATCTACCCATTTGTTCACAGCTGTGTATCTTCTCAATATGTGTTGTCTCTCTATAATTATCTATCCATATGTTTATCTCTTTATTATAGCGGAATAAATGAATCACTTTCAGGATCAGCAGCTCTTTTCCAACTGAGTGCCACAGAGATCAGTACTGGGACCTCATTTATTCACAATTTTTATCAACAATACAAAAGATAAGACAGTTTCTTAGAAGCTCTAGTGCACCTTAGTCACAATATAAATAAAAATTTCTGCAAAATCAATAACAATGGTATTCAGAAATTATACCAAAATATAGTTGGGGGCAGAAGATTTAGCAACAGAGCATAAGTGATGCTGACTTGCTTGCAAACTCAGTCCCAATTCTTAAAAACAAGAACATTTTAAGTGCAGCAATTGTGCTAAATAAGTGTTCAGTCCTTTGACACTTAACTAAAACCAAGATGAAAGAAATAATTTCCATTTTTGATGGTACTAAGTCAACCTGCTCATTTTAGCTTAGTTTGGTTTAGAGATATAGCGTGAAAACAGGCTCTTCAACCTACCAAGTCCACGCCGACCAGCGATCCCCACACATTAACACCATCCTACACACTAGGGACAGTAGTAGTAGGCCCCTCTCGGTCATGACTGACCATGGGTGATGCATCCTGGTCGGATGCAAGCCTGGGCGATGTCATATGGAGGGCAGGCTGTTGCCCATGCAGCATGTCCACCCTCTCCACGTCGCTGATCGATCCAAAGGAACAGCAGGGCCGTTACAGTTTAGCACCATCGCCGTCGCAGGAGCTGCCAGAGCAAGGTTTCAGACAACGACGAATTGCCTTAGAGGCTTCGACTCTGGATTTTCTTGAGGTTTACTCCTGGAGCCTTTTCCATGACTGGATATGGCCACAAGACAATGGAGGTTTTAAATCAGAGTTTTCCCTCTCCTAGATGGACTGCCTTCCCAGGCTGATGATCCCCATCTGCCCGAGACTCGTGGGGGCGGGAGCGTTCACCTTCCCATGCAGGTCTATAACACCCGCCCACTGCCCACATAGGGAACACTTACACGCTTATACCAAGCCAATTAACCCACACACCTGTACGTCTTTGGAGTGTCGGAGGAAACCGACGATCTCGGGGAAAACCCATGCGGTCACAGGGAGAACGGATAAACACCAACACACATCACCCAAGATCGAACCCGAGTGAAAAATCCCAACAATATTTTCTGGGAGCTAAGATGAAGTGTCAAGATTTGTGAGTTATACCATTATACAAATAAGAGAGTTGTATTGGGAATCAGACACAGATCATTCTTGCAGTTAATATTAATTTTCATCAAAAATAACCAAAACATTAAGAAATGTATTCAATAACAAATGAACCAGCAATTATGCTGCCATATTATTTTGCAGGTGCTTTGCAGTTTATAGCTTTATATTGAGCCAAAAGAGATGGGGGAGATATTGAACAATTTCTTTTCTTTGGTATTCACCAAGGAGAAGGATATTGAATTATGTGAGGTAAGGGAAACAAGTAGGGTAGCTATGGAAACTATGAGGATCAACGAATGAATGAATGAATGAATGAATGAATGAATGAATGAATGAATGAATGATATCTTTTATTTCGAACGATTAAAAACAAAAGAAGAAAAGAAAAGATGAAAATAAATAAAAAGGAAAATTATATATATACATATATATATATATACATAAATACATACACACATACATACATATACATGTACATACATACATATACACATATACACACATAAACATATACATAACATATATGTACATACATAAATTAAACAATCAAAAGCCAATTTCAACATAATACACATTAGACTCGTTCGAAAAGGGATAGGAAGAAGCCTATGCTTGTCAAGTCCTACCCCCATTCTTCACCATTAACAAATGCAAAATTCAATAAAATAAACTAAACAGACAATTCAAATAAAACTACTCCAATCAAGCTATTAAGAAAAAAAGAACAAAAAAAAAAGAACAAAAAGAACAAGCACCATTAACATCTGTGAGATTTACATTCTCCTTCCTCATTACTGTACTTTTCAAAGATATATCTTTTGCACATTTTTTAAAATTGCATTATATTCATACTTTGTTTAATCGTTTCGTCAAGACCATTCCACAAAACCACCCCACAAATGGAAATACACATACTTTTTAAATTGGTCCGAGCATAATGCTGTTTCAAGTTTAGTTTCCCTCTAAAGTTATAACCCCCCTCTCTGTCTTTGAACAGTTTTTGTATGTTTACCGATAGCAGTTTATTTTTTGAGATAGAGAGAGTACAGAGGAGATTTACTAGAATGTTGCCTGGGTTTCAGCACCTAAGTTACAGGGAAAGGTTGAAGATAGGTCTTTATTCTTTGGAGCGCAGAAGGTTAAGGGGGGACTTAATAGAGGTCTTTAAAATTATGAGGGATAGACATAGTTGATGTGGATAAGCTTTTTCCATTCAGAGTAGGGAAGATTCAAATAAGAGGACATGATTTGAGAATTAAGGGAAAATGTTTAGGGGTAACATGAGGGGGAACTTCTTTATTCAGAGAGTGGTAGCTGTGTGGAATGAGCTTCCAGTGGAAATGGTGGAGGCAGGTTCGATTTTATCATTTAAAAATAAATTGGATAGGTATATGGACGGAAAAGGAATGGAGGGTTATGGTCTGAGTGCAGGTAGATGGGACTAGGTGAGAGTAACTGTTCGGCACGGACTAGAAGGGCCAAGATGGCCTGTTTCCGTGCAGTAATTGTTAAATGGTTATATGGTTATATCTAACCCCGTTTCCAAAGAGACACACAGCGCTGTGGCAGATGTAATAGGCTCACAACTGCATCTGTCACTCTATGGAATAGGACATGATCTGCAACCATCATTAAACCCAGAAATGTAAAGCTATAGGCATATCAAAATATACATGTATTTTTTTAAATTATCACAAATCATGCCATTCTCAAATTATTGGTTTTTAATGGTTATAGTTCAAGTTAGGATTCAGAACACGATCCCAGTTTATAAAATCAAGCCCCAGATTACTGAGCAAAGTAATCTTCAGTCTACCATCTGGCTGGCAATTATGAAGATCGACCAATTTATCAGTGACATATATTTCAAGGAAATATTTACATAAATAAGACGTCTTGGAGAGTCACTGAAGCAACTCAGCACGTTGTCTTCCGTGTTTTATTCGTTACTGTGCCTTTTTATGCTTTTCATATTTAAGTAAATTGCAAAGGCTTTACAAGTACCCACCATTACCACTGCCACCCCATCCCAACGTCAAGTGCAGAATTATCCTGGACTGACGCATACTAAAATATGCCAAAAAAGACTTAAATTGGTACTTACAACATGAAGTCTTGCTCCCAACAAGGCTGATCCCCTCGCACAGCTATTGTAGTGCTTTTAACATTCTGTACTTTCAGCGTCACATAAGTGTTAAATTTATCTGCCAAAAAAGAAGAGGTTTTTATGCAAGTGTAAATCATACATACACCAGTTTTAACAGTTCATTTTAATCCCATGTCCACCAGTGTTTTATCACAACAAATAACAACTTACATGAATGCAGCAACATTAAGGTCATAAAACATTCCTCAGCTATTCCATAAGTCTACCTTAAGTTGACAACAAACCACTTCAATCAATCAATCAATCAATCAACCTTTATTGTCATCTTGCAAAGCAACAATTGTACAGAGCAAAATGAGAAGACGTTTCCCAGGGAATACCGGAGCATCGCACATAAATCTTAAACATTTCACACATAATAACAGTAAAAACAATCCAGTCCCTGATAAAACAGTACAAACAGTTAAAAGCAAGTAAAACAGCAACATTAAAATACAGTAAAAACAGTCATTAAAATGTCCAGGGCAGCTGATTTGAGTGGCCAGTGCCAGAGTTATTAAATTGTCAGTGCAAAGTGAGGAAATATTATACAATAAAATTGCTCAAATTATAAGTTCTTAAGGAACTTGTGTTAAGTTGCAAGAGAAGAGCTTGGAGTTGGGGCTTTCAGAAATACGTCTCCACAAAGAAATAACGAACAAAGAGCACACACAGGAGAACAGATGGCTTATCATAACATGGAAATGTTGATCTGAATAGGCATATCTTTATTTATTGCTTTGAAGCAATAATCATGCTGTCAGAAGTTGTATTTGGTTTAGGTTGGCATTTATAATGGAGGCTGTTAATGGGATCTTTCTCCATGACATGGGTACCATCCTTCTTCTTTTGTGACACATCTTCCGAGCTCGGCTGTGTCATGAAGGTGATTTATGGTAGTGGGTTGTAGGAACCAAGGGTAGATACTAGTCTGTGAGATGGTTTGTGCTGTTTAAATGTATTTATGTTGGGATAAGAGATAGGGCATAGGTGATGGCTGTGTGACCTTTGCAAAGGGATTTCTTATGGTTATAGAAGAATGAGAATGTAACTCTGTTTTGATCTAAGCCAAACGATTGGGGTTTGCATATAGTAATCTTCAAATTGCTGTGTGGAATGCTATTGATAAGTAGTTGTAAAGAGGCCTTACATTCTTTTCCTCCAGAGATAGAAGGGGGAGGTTGTAATACAAAATGAAATTAGACACAGGAGAGATCCATGCTACGCCAATCACTTTGGTAAACATATATGCGCCCAATTTTGATAATCCTCAATTTTTTAGTAAAATCCTGAATACAATCGCAGAATTTAACTACCAAAATGTTATAATTGGAGGAGACTTCAACTGTGTTTTAGATCCGTACTTAGATAAATCGATGCAAAAACAAAGAGGTAATATGAAATCTAAAACTAGTGAACTCTTAAATACATATATAAAAAATACAAATATAGCAGACGTCTGGAGGATCGCGAATCCGACTGGAAGGGTATACTCGTTTTATTCAATGGTACACAAAACATACTCACGTATAGACTACTTCCTAGTGGATACAAAACTAATCTCTTATACTATGAACCCTAAATATCACACCAATACGATTTCAGATCACTCCCCGTTAACTTTCGTTTTAAAATTAGAAGGAATGTCTACGAACAAATTGTTCTGGAGGTTTAACTCGCAAATTCTGAAAGACCCACAAGGGAGTATATATCTAAAAAAAACAGATGGACCTATTTTTTGAGACAAACGATACACCAGATATATCGCCCACTTTATTATGGGAATCCTTCAAAGCATTTATTAGAGGAGTCATTATCTCGTATCAAGCTTTTCAAAACAAAAAGAATAAGAATGAACAAAGTCAATTAGAAGAACAAATCAGACAACTAGATATAGATAATGCTAAAGATCCAACTATGGATAAACATAATAAAATTTTAATACCAAAATTTAAGCTAAATAAATTATTATCAGAGAAGGTTATAAGATGTCGAATTTGGGGATAAACCCCATAAACTTTTGGCACGCCAACTGAAAAAACGGGAAAAAGATCATGCAATTTTAAAGATTAAATCAGATAGAGGGGAATTATTAACACTACCTAATGATATCAATAAAAGATTTGCTCAATTTTACAAGAATTTATACACATCGAAAACGCTAATAGACAATAATAAAGTTTCAGAATTTTTTGACAATTGTAACCTTCCAAAACTAGAACTGAAGGAACAAGAGGAACTGGGAGCACAAATTACATCTAAGGAAATAGAAGACACAATAAACACACTTAAGAATGGAAAAACACCAGGACCAGACGGATTCAGTAATGAATTTTATAAATGTTTTTACGACAAAGTTACACCACATCTACAGAAAATGTATACATACGCTTTTAAAGAACAAATCTTACCTGAAACACTAGCAGAATCAACGATCACATTAATACTTAAAAAAGATAAAGATATAGAAGAACCAGGCTCATATAGAGCTATTGCTTTGTTAAATACGGATCAAAAAATATTAGCGAAAACACTAGCTAGAAGACTAAGTCAATATGTTAGTAAATTAATAAATGAGGATCAAACGGGATTTATACCAAAGAGACATTCATTTAATAACCTGAGACGTCTGCTTAACATAATGCACTCTCACAAACCTCTAGAACAAGAGTTGTCAAGTCAAACTAAAATGAAAGAACAGGTGCAGAGAAATGCTACATTGAAATCACGAGACAGTGATTAAAGTGGGCAGAACCCCAGCCTGCCGAGTTCTGCCCGGGGGTCAAAAGGGCACACAGCACCAGAAGCCAGTGAAGAAGACACAAGAGACTTGCGGGCGACAAAACTTGGACAGTAAATCAAAAGGACTGTCCGAAAAGACTGCCGCGATAGCCAGAAAAGGCAAGCAGGACTGATTTTCTACAGACCCGATTGGCAGCCGGTAAGGACTGAACTCTAAATGGACTGAGCCGAAGACTGCAGCCCCAGAGACTCTGTTTAACCCTTTAATATCTGAGAAAATTGTCTGGCTAACGTGTTGATTGAGAAAGTTTGAAATATTGGTGGTGTTTGTTAACCAAGATGACAGGGTGATGATAGTGTTTGTTGTCTATGTAAAGTGCATCCTGCTTCATTGTGGGGTTAAGGGCTAATGTGAACTAATTTCTAATACTTATATGCTATGTGTGGTGTTAGTTTAAATAATTGCATTTTAAAAAATATGACCAATGTGTTAAAAAACAGTAAAGATTCATATGATATTAAGCTAAAAAATTTGGTAACAGTAGTGGGCATTATCTGTAATTTTCATTTAATGAAATGTGAAAATTATTTAAAAAAACAAAATGGCTGCTATGAGTTGGAATGTTAGATACATGTAATTTTCTGTTATTTATATTTGGTTACAGTAATGTGTATATTTTTTGCCTTTGTGTCTAAAGGTTTTTCACCTGATAAAGACCAAAACTGGTAAAGACTAAAACTGCTAAAAAAACTGCTAAAGACTAATCTGCCAAAATAAAAGGAGGAGAAAATAAAAAAGGTGGAAAAGAAGTGTTTGGGCTGAGTGAATCCAGTTCATCATTTCGGGGTAGATAAATCAAATCCCTTTCAAGCGGGGAATCTGCAAAAACATTAGAAGACTTGACAAGAGTTATCTATCATTTCATTGGATGCAGAAAAAGCGTTTGATCAAGTAGTATGGGATTATATGATTAAAGTATTGCAAAAATTTCAAATGGGAGAGAACTTCATCGCATGGATAAAATTATTATATAACAAACCCACGGCTAGAATATTAACTAATAATATACTATCTACGAAATTCCAATTAACAAGGGGCAATAGACAAGGATGTTCATTATCACCGCTGTTATTTGCTCTGGTAATTGAACCTTTAGCTGAAAAAATTAGAACACACCCGGATATTTACGGTTATAATACAAAATATTCAAATAACAAAATATCCTTATACGCAGACGATGTATTACTGTATATCACAAAACCCCAAATCAGTATACCAAACATATTAAATCTAATTGAGGACTTTGTATCTTTCTCAGGATACAGAATAAACTGGAACAAAAGTGAAATTATGTCGATAAAACCGAAAGACTCAACACATCTCTTGAAATTCCCCTTTAAAATAGCCACAGAAAAATTTAAATATTTAGGAATTGAAATCACTAGAAACTATCACGCTATGTTTAATGCCAATTATAGCCCCTTACTTAAGAAACTAAATAATCTAATCAAATTCTGGAAAACGCTCCCGATGTCTTTAATAGGTCAAATAAATGCTATAAAAATGATCTTTTTACCACAAATCCTATATTTATTTCAATCAATTCCAATATATCTTCCAAAAAAGTTTTTCAAAAAACTAGACTCAGATATTACAAATTTTATATGGGATTATAAATCCCACAGAATACAAAGAGCACACCTTCGTAAACCAAAAAAGATGGGTGGTCTAGCGCTCCCTAACTTTATGTACTATAATTGGGCAGTAAATATTAAAAATATGATTCACCTGCTGGACAACTCTGCCCAGCAGGTGGACTGGATTGTAATGGAGAGAGAGGACTGCTCTCCGTGTAATACAGGAGCGACTCTCCTCTCATCAATGAATCTGAATAACAAAAATTATAATTAAAATCCAATGATACATAGCACAATTAGAACTGGGAAACAAATAAAACAGAATCTAAAATTAAGAAATCTATCTCTTTTAATGCCAATAGTCAATAACCCGTTGTTTAAACCTTCAATTATAGATAAATCATTTACACAATGGGAATCAAAATGCTCGGAGACTTGTATGAATTAGGAAAATTATTATCATTTCAACAATTACAACTGAAATATAATTAGAAAAATAATCAATATTTTAAATATCTTCAAATCCGTGACTATCTGAAAAAATACACAAAAGACTATCATAACATGCCCCCAGACTTACTGGATGAAGCCATGAAGACAAAGGCTGAATCAGCAAATCTAATATCATACTTATACAACATTATTTTAAATATAGAAATACCTACAACCGATGGTATTAGAAGAGACTGGGAACAAGAACTAGCTATAAAAATTTCAAAAGAGAGCTGGGATAAACTTACTATATGTGCATAAATGCTCAATCAACGTACGACATACTCTAATTCAATATAAAACATTACATCCGGAAGTAGCGGCGCTGGGAACGGCTGCGGCTGCGGCTCGCCTGCAGTCCGTTTGTCTTTACTTTTTTGTGTTGTTTTTTTCCGTTTTGTCTAGTTGCGTTTTTGGTTTTTAGGTTGTGTTTATGTGGGGGGGGGGTTGAAACAGGGTTTTCTGTCTCTCCCTTCGGGGGAATACGACTTTTTGTCGTGTCCCCCTTCTCTGCCTCCCTCTGCGCTGAGGCCTAATGGCGGAGCTGGCGACCTCGGGACTCCGGAGGCAGCCTGACGGGACTCGCCCTGGGCTCGCTCCCGTGAGGGCGGCCCAGCTCGGGGCTGGAACTGCACTCCCGTGAGGGCGGCTTGGCGAGGGGCCGAGACTCTTCCGTGAGGGGCTGTGGCACTCCCATTGGAGTGGCCCAGCCCGTGGGTGGAACGGCACTCCCGTCGGAGTGGCCCAGCCCGAGGGTGGAATGGCACTCCCGTTGGAGTGGCCCAGCCCGAGGGTAGAACGGCATTCCCGTCGGAGTGGCCCAGCCCGAGGGTGGAACGACACTCCCGTCGGAGCGGCTCAGCTCGAGGGAGGAACGGCATTCACGAGAGGGCGATCCGGCTCGGGGCTGGAACGGTGCTCCGGTGGCTGGGACGGCGTTCTGACGGCGGTGACCTGAGTCCGGGGTTCGGCCGCGGGCCAGCGGCTGCGTCTGCTGGACTGGAGGGCAGCAGCTTCGACCACCCCGGGCCGCGGTGTTTGAACCGGCCCGTTTGCGGGGTTCGGTGAGCCGCGGGACTGTTTTTAACATCGCCCAGTGGGGTATCGCCTCAGCGCAGAGGGAGAGGAGGAGGGAAGAGACTGCAGCCCTAAGACTTTTGCCTCCATCACAGTGAGGAGGTGCTAGGTGGACTCACTGTGGTGGATGTTAATATGTGTTCATTGTTGTTTTTTATTGTATTGTATGTATGACTGCAGGCACGAAATTTCGTTCAGACTTCGGTCTGAATGACAATAAAGGCTATCTGATCTGATCTGATTACATAGACTATATCATTCAAAAACTAAAATAAATAAACTTTTCCCCAATGTCTCACCCATTTGTGATAAATGTCAGTCACAAGAAGCTACCATAGCGCACTCTTTTTTGAATATTTGAAGTCTTCACAAAATTATGTAAAATAAAACTTGTATCAAATGCAGAATGGATCATTTTTGGAATATCGGAAGGTAACCCCGAATTAAACGTGTTTCAAAAGAACTTAATTAATTACGGGCTAATAATGGGAAAAAAGCTTATACTCAAATTTTGGAAAAATGCTCCAATACCAACAATAAAAATGTGGATTTCAAACATGTTCGAAACACTACACTTGGAAGAGATGAGACTCCTCCTGGCAGGCAAAGCAGACCACTTCCAAAAGACGTGGTCTGCATTTATGGAACCATTACAAGCATAAGGTGCAATAGTAATTTAAAATATAAATGGTACCAGGATCTGGTAACGAGGGGTATAAAATAAGTTTTTTTTTAAATACGGTTGGTATATCCTTTTTTGCGGAGTTTTGTGTTACAATAGAGCGACTGTTTTTCCTTTTTTTTCCTTTTCTTTCTAGGGTCTTATTTCCTTTCTTTACTTCCTTCTCTAACTTCTTCCCTAAGGGGCTTTCATTTCCCAACACTTTACTGCACCTTCACGATTCTTGCTCACTTTCCTTACTTCTTTTATTTCTATCTTTTTTAAAGCTCGAAAAACGAAGTGGTACAACAAATGTAATAAGATATATGTGATGTGTATTACTGTAATTTACTGTACTTCTAATAAAAAAAATAAAAAATAAAATAAATAAAAACATTTAAAAAAATTAATTAAATTTAAAAAAAATGAAATTAGACCCGAGCTTGGGAAGAAGCAATCAAGTGTGACAATTAATGGCCTTTATGTGTCTGTAGTTGGGAATTGTGTGATTAGAACTTTGTCTTTACCACTTTGTAAGAATGAGGCAAAACTCATATTTAATCTTTGTAATCCATAAGTAACTGTATTTTAACTATGTGGTTGTAAGGAAATTAATTGTGAAGTGTATAATGTTTAATTACGATTGTAAGTATTAGACTTTGTTAAAATAGGAAGTTTTAGAAATAACTTTCTTTTCCAAAAGTGAAAATATGTTTTGTGTGTATGTGTTGTGTGATTGCTGTATTATGTGTATATTCTGAGAAGTATTCTCTGAGAATTAGTTTTATCTCTGTGGTTTTACTTTATTGAAATAAAATGATTTTGAGCAAAGAGGTTGAAGAAACCACAGAGGGGAAGAAAGTTGTAATGGGGCCGGAAAAGGGAGAATCATGTGACTATACATGTTGTCAATCAATGGAAAGGATTTAGTTGATTGGTTCATGCAAATAAGTTAAATTTATGGTAAACCATAATGATTGGTTAATAGTTTGCTACTCCTTTTGTACCATCCTTGTCTTTTACCTATATAATGTGTTACATGTATGCCAAAGTCAGTAGTTCTTTCGACCTGCTCCAGAGTTTCTAACTCTGTGTTGGAAGGTTTAAAGAATTATCCAGCGCTGTCAGAATAAAGAAATGATTTTAGCAGCAATGGTTTGACTCAAGTTTTCTTGAATTAGACTGGCAAAAGAACTCATTTTAACAAAAGCAGCAGAATCAGGTGGAGTGACTGTTTAGCAGCCTCACAGCCTGTGGCAGGAAGCTGTTTAGCAGTCTGGTAGTGTGGGCTTTGATGCTACAGGAGATCCAGATGTGTGTGGAGGAGGTGCAGTTTGTCCTTAGCTATTCTCAGAGCTTTTTTCAGACAGTGGCTCTGGAACAGTTCTTACACCGAGGGTAGAGAAATGCCAATGATCCTCTCTGCTCCCCTCAATACCCTCTGCAGAGCCTTCCTGTCTGAGCAGTTACAGTTGTCTAAGAGGTAGAAAGTAAATTGGAGATATAGAGGATTAGAGGAGAAATTCCTTTGCAACTGGGGCCAGAAACATAAAGTGTGAAGCAATGAAGAAAATGCTCAAGCAGCCAGAAATACAGACCACCCCCCATTGCGATTGCAGAACTTGGTGAGGTTACAGAGTTAAAGGGAAGTGGTGCCACCAGCTATTGCGTTAATAAGTGTTGTTGAGGGAACATAGACAGGGATTGCTATTCAGTCAAAGGGTTTATAGAAATCCTGGAATCCAATTCTTT
Organism: Amblyraja radiata; assembly: GCF_010909765.2. Classification (NCBI taxonomy): domain Eukaryota; kingdom Metazoa; phylum Chordata; class Chondrichthyes; order Rajiformes; family Rajidae; genus Amblyraja; species Amblyraja radiata. Next base: position 133,413,259 of record NC_045956.1, read on the forward strand.
TAGATGACATAAAAGTCTCGCTTTTGAAAGTCCAGTTTGCCAACAAACCTCCCAAATTGCCAGGTGGAGAAAAATAGGTCTTTCTTAAAGCAGATCTTGTGGAACAGGAACAAGAGAATGGCAACTGGCCCCATTCAGAACGCCATGTCTGATCTAATCTTGGCCACTATGCCACTTTTCAATCATCTTCCCATATCCCCAAATGCTCTGAAGATAGACACAAAATGCTGGAGTAACTCAGCGGGTCAGTCAGCACCTCTGGAGAAAAGGAATGGGTGACGTTTCGGATCGAGAGCCTTCATCAGACCTGTAAAGAAGGACCAGTGCCACGAGGAAACGGAAGTCATTAAAGAGTCGAAGGGTGTGTGACGTGTCTTGGACATAGGTGGGGAAGGATTGGACATGGGGGGGGGGGGGGTCAAGGTAAGTGGAAATTATATCAGTAGGGCAAGAGCAGGGAGAAACAATGGTTCTGCCAGGGCAATTCTGTTTATGGATTTTGGGGAGAAGATAAAATGGGCCGTGCGGGGCGGGGGCACGATAAGGTTGGAGGTTGTGGAGGGCAGCCAGAAGTGATAAAAATTGGAGACGGACCATGAGATAATGGCCTGGTGCTCATCTGTGCGGTCATGGTCCAGGGGTGAGTAGGAGGAGGTGTCCGAGAGCTGGCACTTGGCTCTCATTGCTCATAGTTTAAATGCCCAGAATTATCTGCCCAGAATATATGCAATTATTAGAGTTGCACAACTTTGTGGGGTAGAAAATAGATTTGTGGGTCCGACAACAAATTCCTCCTCATTTCCATCTGAAATTATTATTCCAAAACTATGCTCCCTAATTCTAAATGCCCGTCCAGGAGAAGAAATACTTTCACCCTTCATTGAGTATCGACACAATTTGCTGAACCGTTCACAAATAAAGAGGAAGCAAATTGGACTTTTTTGCCTTGCATCACAGTGAGGAATGTGGGGAATCCGCTGTGGTGAATGCTTATGTTGACTTTTATGTAGTTGCATGTATTTGGTGCTTTTTTTCCGACTGGCTGTACGGTAATTCGCCTATCACTGTACCTTAATTGGTACATGTGACAATAAAAGACCTTTGAAACCTTTGAAATATCAAACTCTTCACTCCAAGAATAAACTTAGTAAACCTTTTAAATCTTCCCTCTCATGCAAGCACACACTACCGTGAACATGAAATCCCCCAAATGAATGCAGTACTCCAGTTTCAGTCTCACTGCATGAAAGCTTCAGTACTTTTACATTTTAAGCATTTGCAGAGAATTTGGAAACAAGTTTGAAAGTCAAAAATAAATGCAGATATTGGATAGCAGAGAGCAGGTAAGATAGCATCAATGCAAGGAGCAACAGAGTTAACTATTCATGTCAGAGACTTTATCCAATGTTCTGCACTACTCATTACTAAATCATATCATATCTAAATATTAAAACTGTGTGTGTGTGTGTGTGTGTGTGTGTGTGTGTGTGTGTGTGTGTGTGTGTGTGTGTGTGTGTGTGTGTGTGTGTGTGTGTGTGTGTGTGTGTGTGTGTGTGTGTGATTCGATTTTCAGATATTTTTTCAGATTATATTTTTGGCCTTTGATTCCTTGGTCCGCCAAAACCACACGCTGAAACTCTGAGATTTTTTCCATTTCGCTAGCGATTTCACTTTTACATTCGCTAATCCACTCCTCATTACATTTAGACATTTTTATGTACACATTTTAAAATAAAATTCTTCTCCCCCCCCCCCCTCACTCATTTTAAAATCTAAACGGGACTCACGAGCTGCTGATGTCACAATGCCCACATGCCGACCAATCCAGGCCCACCTGCCTCCAGGCCCCCCCCCGCCGCTGTGGATTAAAGGCGCAGAATCGAGATACTTCTGCAGAACAAACATTCTACAGCTCCGTTCCGCTGTAGCTTCTTTGTTCTACAATTCTCGGGGCAGCGACTCCTCACGCGCTGAACCTTATCATCACTGTTGGCGCAGCTCATGAAGCCTTGTGCGCTCATTCCAGCTGTGGGTTTACAGAGTCAGAAGCCGCTTCTCTCTCTCTTCATTTGGCAGCCTGGCTCTCCTCCACCCCCCACACCCCCCCGTTGCCCGCACCATGCCAAGTGTGCTCGCGCCACGCCTCCTGCAGCTCGACTCCCGCCTGCCCGCTCCAACCCCCCCCCCCCCTCCCCTCCCCCAACTTCACCTCTCTCCCCCATCCTCCCCTTCCTCTCCCCCTTCACCCCCACTCTTAGACTTAAATCCTTTATTTGTCATTCAGACCTTTCCGTCTGAACGAAATGTCGTTGCCTGCAGCCATACATGTAATAATAAACAAAACACACAATAAACACAAATTAACATCCACCACAGTGAATTCACCAGGCACCTCCTCACTGTGATGGAGGCAAAAATCTTAGGGTTACTGTCTCTTCCCTCCTCTTCTCCCTCTGCGCTGAGGCGATACCCCACCGGGCGATGGTAAGTCAGTCCCGCGGCTCACCGAGCTCCACGAACGGGCCGGTTCAACGGCCCGGGGTGGTCGAAGCTGCCGCCCCCCAGTCCAGTGGACACAGCTGTTGCCGCGGGAGCTCCGGAAAACAGGCGCCAGCCTGTGACCTGCGAGCTCCCGACGATGTCGTCCACTGGCTCTACCTCCGGAGCCTCGAGGTCGGTTGCAGGTTGGAGGCCGCCAGCTCCGCCATTAGGCCTCAGCGCAGGCGTAGGCAGAGAAGGGGGATACGACAAGAAAAAGTTGCATTCCCCCGAAGAGAGAGACAGAAAGCCCTGGTTCTGTCCCCCCCCCCACACATAACACAGCCTAATAACCAAAAAAATTTAACTAAACAACACAAAAAAGTAAAAACAGATGGACTGCAGGCGAGCCGCAGCCGTTCAACAGCGCCGCCACTTCCGGAACCCTCTCCCCCCAGACAGAGCAGAACGCCGGCTGTTGCCAGAACCGCAGCCGCAGTTTTTCAGCTTCTGGCAACTGTGCCCGACAAACATGCTTCAGGGCAGAATTCCGGCAGCCCGTGTGTGTGTGACTGTTTGTGGGGCGGGCACACGCTCTCCATTCAAGCAGATGCTCTCATCTGTTTATGGGGGCGGGTGCTTAGTGTGTGTGATGACACACGCTCCTCCGCCCAAACTCCAGAGTCTTCACTGACATGTCACAAAGGATCCGCTGTTTGTCTGGGCGTATGTGTGTGTGACGACACACGATCCTCCCCCCCAACAGCTTTGCTGCATGAGACGCGCGGAGCATCTCCTTTCTCTTCCCCTCCACTCTCTCTCCACCTCTCTCCTCCCCCCTCCCTCTTCCTCCCCCTCCCCTCTCCTCTCCCCAGGGTCACCTTCTCATCGCGTGCCCTGCACGACGATAACGGCTGCTGGCACCTGGCTCTCCTCCACTTCCATCCCCCCCCCCCCCCGGCACTGAGACGCTGGCGGAAGCCATGATCGGCTGGTCCCCCCCGCTGTTTTTCACCGTCCTCAGATCGCTCTGTGCCTCGGGACCACGCCCGCCCGCCCACTCCACCCCACCCCTCCCCATACTCGTGGTCTCAAGCATTCGGGAATCGGTCCTCTGTGACTAGCCGGAGATCACAGGCTCTGGCTCTGGCGGTACAGAGAAGATGCGCCGAGGATGCGAGGCCATGGAGCTGAGGCTCACTCTGAGGCCGACCCCTCTCATCCCTCCCTTCTTCCCCCCTCCCTTCTCTCTCCCCCTCCCCCCCCCTTCTCTCTCTCTCTCCCTCTCCCCCCTCCCTCTCCACCGAGAGGAGAAACGTATCTCCTCGAAGACCAGACGCCGAAATGTGAAATTTTTAAAATATTTCAGTAGAGATTTTCCTTGCGAGTTTAGAAATCCACTCCTCTGTACCGTTGGTACATTCTTTTCCTGACTTTTTTATTAAAATCGTTGACCAATCTGACCTTTTTTTAAAAAATCTGACCGCTGCCCAGCTGCTGACGTTATAACAGTGAAATGTTTACATCTTCTGGTAGAAAATGTCCTTATGATTTCAAAAAACCCAATCCTCTATCAATTTGGTCGATTATTTCCAGAGATATTTACTAAAATTTATCACCAAACTAATAATTTAAAAAATATTAAGGTTGCCCAGCTGCTCACCTCACAATGCCTTTGTACCTGGCCCAAATGCTTCCTGGCCCCGCCCAGCCCTGCCCCCCCCAGCCTGGCTGCTAGCACCGCCCGGCCCCGCCCGCTGACCTCACAATGCCTTTGCACCTTTCTTCGCCTCCCGCTGTGCTGCGGACCAAAGATCCAGGCCCTGCGCAACGATAACGGCTGCTGCCGCACGGCTCTCCTCCACTCCTCCCCCCCCCCCCCACCCGGCCCGGCTCTGACATGCTGGCGGAAGCCACGATCGGCTGGTCCCCCCCCCCCCCCCACTGCTTTTCACTGTCCTCAGATCGCTCCGTGATCGGGACCACGCCCGCCCACTCCACCCCACCCCTCCCCATACTCGGGGTCTCAATCGTTCGGGAATTGGTCCTCTGTGACGACCCGGAGATCACCGGCTGGCTCCGGGGGTACAGAGAGGATGCGACGAGGATGCGAGGCCATGGAGCTGAGGCTCCCCCCCCCCCCCCCCTTCTCCTCCCTCCCCTCTCCCCATCCCTCGCTCTCTCTCTCCCTCCCTCTCTCCTCTCCCCCCTCCCTCTCCCCCGAGAGGAGAAACGCATCTCCTCGAAAACTAGACGCCGAAACGGGAATTTTTTTTACATACTTCAGTAGAGATTTTCCTTGCGAGTTTAGAAATCCACTCCTCTGTACTGTTGGTACATTATTTTCCTGACTTTTTTATTAAAATTGTTGACCAATCTAATCATTTTTTAAAAATCTGACTGCTGCCCAGCTTCTGACGTTACAATAACAGTGACATTTTTACATCTTCTGGCAGAAAATTTCCTTATGATTTCAAAAATCCAATCCTCTATCAATTTGGTCGATTATTTCCAGAGATATTTACTAAAATGTATCACCAAACTGTCTCTCCCCCTCTCTCTCTCTCCCCATCTCTCTCTCTCTCCCCATTTCTCTCCCCATCTCTCTCTCTCCCTTCCTCTCCCCCACCCCCCCTGCCCTCCCTCACCCTCCCTCCTCTAAACCCCCTTCCCCTCCCCTCCCTTCCACCGTATCCCCTCCCCACCCTCCCTCCCACTCCCTTCCCCCCCTCCCTTCCCCCCCCACTCCCCCTTCCCTTCCCCCCCCCTCTCTCCCATCCTCTCTCTCCTCCCCTTTCTCTCTCCTCCCATCTCTCTCACCCCTCCTCCCCCACCCTCCCTCTCCTCCACCCCCCTCTCCCTCTGTCTCTGCCCCTTTCTCTCTGTCTCTCCCCATTCTCTCTCTGCCCTCACTCTAAACCCCCCCACCCCCACCCTCTCTAGATGTGCCTGTGAGTTGAGGGCTATGTGTCAGTGGATAGGCCAGTTATGGGGTAAAAGGAGCAAGGGGTGTAGTTAGCATGTGTGCGGGGCGGTTATGGGGTAAAAGGAGCAAGGGGGGTAGTTAGCATGTGTGCAGGGGGGGTAGTTAGTGTGTGTGACGCCGCATGCCGGCCCCGCCCCCCCCCCAGAACCACACGTTGGGAGAACAGACCCAACGGGTCTGCATTTGGTCGAGTAGTCACTAAATATCTTAAGGTTACAGGTCACATAAAGCGCATATTCATAACTTTCCAAAGCTGGGAAAATTACATGATGATTTAATCAATTGTAGATTGGTTCATGATACCAATTAAGTTAATCATGCTAAATGTTATCAGTGTTAAACATTCACTTGTTTCCACAAAAAGGACACTTTAGCTGCAAAAATGTGCCATCAACAAAATGAACGATCAACTAAGCACGATTAATTTGCAGCACCTTCCGAATATATACTGTATTTATCAACTGTATTTATCTATTTTTGATGTTTATTAGTAATTGCATTATTTGGCAGGCAAGGTTGTAAATTTAGGACTGATGTACCCCTCCGCCAACTATGAGAACTTCAGCAGTTTTGTCAGTTCCCGTTCCTTTTAAGTGGCACATGCCTTGTTTACTCAAAGGTGATGGTGATGCAGAGGGATGGCTAAGAGGGCACTGGCATTTATGGACATGGTTAAGCAATTTGTTGAACTGTTTCATGCAGAGATTGATGACTACTTCATTGTTCTCGACTGCTTTTCGGCTCTCAGTGGCATATTTGGATCATAAATGGCTTTGTCAGCATTGAAGGCTTCACATATGTCATGGCTATCAGTGCTGATTTGCTGAGTTTTTTTTCAGTGATAAGAACAAAATATTAAAATAACACAGTGAATCAAGCAGCGTCAATGGAAATAGAATCAGGTCAATGTATCTGGTCAATGACCTTTCCTCCACTTTCAATGTTTCTGGTTTTGTTTCCAATTCCAGCATCAGCATTTTTAGTTGAGTTCCATAATTATCACCAATTGGCTGGACATCCTGTGGTCTTTCCACTCACCATGTGTTCTTTTTTTCAGTATTGAGAGTCATGCCATGGAAACAAGCCTTTCGGTCCAACTCATCCATGCCAACCTAGTTACTGAACCAAACTAGTTCTCCACCTTACCTGCACCTGGCCCATATACCTCCAAATATTTATTCTCCATTGTACCTGTCCCAGTGTTCTTTAAATGCTGTAATTCCACCCATTTCTAAAGTTCCTCTGCAGCTTGTTCCATATACACACCACCCTCTATGTGAAAACGTTGACGCCCAGGCCCCTTTTAAATCTTTCCACTCACCTTAAATCCTGTGCTCTTTCTAGTTTTCAATTCCCCTACCTTGCAAAAAAGGCTATGACCATTCACGTTATCTATGTCCATCATGATTATATATACACCTCTTTAAAGGTTACAGTTCAGCCTCCTGTGCTCCAGAAGAATAAGTCCTAGCCTGTCCAGCCTCTCCTTATAATTCAAAATTGTCCAATCCCAATAACGTCCTGGCCTACCATCGACCTCATTAGAAACCCTCAGACTATCTTTAATCGGACTTTATGGGATTTTATCTTGCATTAAACGTTATTCCCCAAGATTTAGGTTGTGGGCCGAGGAGCTTTATTCCAATGTTTCGTGACCCAAATCACCAAACTACATGAAATTTTCACATATTGTGTAAAAAAATTATATAAATCACCCCTGAAACTCGTCATGAACAAGACTTGCACATTTTTTTATTAAATTAGAGAAAAAACGGATATTTTTTTAGTCCAATCAAAGCACGTTTAACATTGAGTTGTCTGCCAGTTGGCCAATAACGCGCTTTGTTTCAGGCTAGCACACAACATGGCTGAGGGTGCCTCTACAGATGCCTGTTTTACTGGAGATTCCGATGAAGGTTCTTTGTTGTTCTGTGGAATACATGTCGTGGAAACTTGCAGCAGTGTAATTGAATTTAGTGAGAAAAGCATGAAAAAGGCTGAAGGATGTGCTGCTAAGTGGATAAAAGTGGAAGAAAGCCTTTAAAGCTAAGTCGCTGCTGATGTGCTGGAACACAAAGAAGACAGCCAGGAATCAACTCTAACTGAAAGGTAAGATCTAAAGTCTGCATTTATGAAAATCTATCTGTATGGACTTTAATTAATTTAATTGCACCCTTTTAAAATGTGAATAAATTCATTCATTCACTCACTCACTTACTCATCCATTCATTCATTCACACATTCATTCATGAAGTTGAGGGCCTAAACTATGTGTGTCCATAACACAGTCAATTAAAAATTTTCACTAATGCCAGCTTGTTGTAGTCTAATAAGTCTTTAACATCTAATCTCGAAGCTGCCTGCGATAACTTACCGGGAAAAAGTGCTCCGACCGCGGGGCCTAGGTACCTAATATAGTGAAGCCGCGGTCTCAATTAAGAAGCGGCTGATTCGCGAACGCGGAGCCGCGGATCATCTCCGCGGGCGGGTGGGGGGTGGGGGGGGGGGAGAGGCTGTACATAGTGCCGTCTGTAGCAGCCGTTTCCAGGCCATGGGAGAAAAACGGAGGGATATTGATGCACTTTATAGGCTTCCATTGCAGTGAGAAATGGTCAGAAATGGTCGTTGTTTCTGAACTAGTTTTTCTATGGTAGTAACATATTGTTATTCTCATTAACATTAAGAAGAGGTTTACATTTTATGAATTGAAGTCCATGCAGACTTAATGACTATGAGTTATTTTTTCTGTAGCCTCTACTTAAACTTGAAATAACTTATCAATTGTAGTAAATTACAGTGTAAGTCTCATTGACATTAAATGGAGGTTGACACTTTATGAATGGAAGTCCATGCAGACCTAGGTACTATGAGATGTTTCTTTCTCTAGCTATTCTGCACCCTCTGCCCCTGCACTTGATCTTGAAGTCTTATCTATGGCAGTAAATTACAGTGTAAGTCCATTAAGAAGATTAAGAAGAGATTGACATTTTATTAATTGAAGTCCATGCAGACCTAATATGAGATTTTTTTTTCTGCAGCTTCTGCCCCTCCACTCTTCAGAGCCTGTCCATACAAAAGTGTTTTGTGTGGACATGCACTGTGCTTTAATGAACACTAATTTGATAATTTTCAGACTTGCCATCCCATCTACCTGGACATGCATACATGTTTAATTTCCTCATTGATATGTCGATATTGTCTTACATAATATAAAACATGAAAAGATGTAAAATACACCCTGACACATATTATCCTCTATTATTAGGAGGCAGCAGTGTATCCCGGGTTATCATGCAGAGTGCTATCGTCACTTCTGCAACATAACAACAATAAATCGAGCGATAGCAAAGTCTAGAAGGAAGAAAGGTAATGATAGGACTCAAACAACAAATCTTTTTACTTATGGTCATATGATGTTACTTTGAAAAATGAAAAGATATATTTGAGGATGTTGATTTATTTTACTTTTCATTCCTTTTCTGTTTTCTTTTTCCTCTTTCAATTGAGTTCAAGACGCTGAAAAGCCTGAAGCAGGTGAATCACCTCAAGAGGCAGTTCCTGATGGTGAAGCAGATGAGCCGGCCCCAAAGAGACTGCTTCGATCTATGACAAGTCATAGTCAACAAACAGCAACTGTCGAGCACACTGACCGCAGGCATGTCCTACCAGCGCATTGCATCATTTGTAAAGGTTCAAAGTACACAAAAGAAATAAACACGGGAAAAAGAAAAATGGAGAAATTAATGCAATGTGAAACAAAACAAGGTGGCCATTTAATGACTGCTGCAACCATGAAGAAAGATGAGGCATTGCTGTTACACATAAGAGATAGAGACCTTGTAGCTCTTGAAGCGAGATACCATAAATCATGCTACCAGAGATACACCACAGTTGAAGCTAGATACAACATGTTCCTTATGTTAACAAAATCAGAGGCTCGTCTTCCACCCACCACAGACTCGCTCAGAAAGCATGTCCTGAGAGCAAATTACCAGGCTGCTATACATTCAAAATGTCTTGAACAGTTTCCACAAATTCCCAGTTCCAAGGGAGACGGGTGGAAAATTGTAGGTGGTGAATTGGACGTTGACTGGGGTGATCTGCCTCCAGCCCCAAACACCTTGCTAGAATTAACATACTGTTCGTGCAAGAAAACAAACTGTGAGAAATCAAATCCAGGGAAAGGAAGATGCTCATGTCAACGGCATGGTGTGCCATGTACAGATTTATGTAAGTGTGTTGACTGCAGAAACTCTATTACTGCAAACGACTTTGAATCTGATGAAGAATATTCAGATGAAGATCAGATGTAATGTAAACAAAATAAATTGTGGAAAAAAATGATTATATAAAGTTTTATTTTAATGTGGATCGTTTCAGTTTATTTGGTCAAATTATTTAAACAATGAGTGAATTACTTATGATAATGGCGTGCCGGTGAATGACTGCGACACACCACCCACCGATCCACACATACATACATACGCACACCCACACACACACATCCATCCATATGCACATTTCCATGCATGCAAACACACACATACATGCACACATAAATCCGCACACACACACACATCGATTCACACGCAGACATACATATGCACATCCAAACATACATGCACACATACATCCATCCCCACGTACATACCCACTTACATCCACAGATACATGTTTGAAAGGCATACACAGACACACACACAAACTAGAGATAAACAATGCAACACTTTTAGGGTTCTTTTAGGTCAAAGGTAATAGCCCTCATTTGCAAAGGCACCATCGGGGGGGGCGGGGGGGGGTCTATAACATAAATATAAGCTCATTGTAGCTTAAAATGAATATTCATCGAGTAAACATCAGAGCATTCGATTCTTGGCCAGGATGTGACAATTACATCAGAAATAAGACAGGTCTCTTACAGGTCTGGCACTGCCCCAGTCCCACTATGGCCATTACCCTCACTCTCCCCACTTTGGCAGTCAGCGGGGTTCAGTAAATGGGGAAACCTAGATCTGTCCTGACCCTTTATTTAGGCAGGTTCATGAGCCCTTAAAACCTGGGACATCTGCTGCAGTCTCATTTAATTTCCTATTAAAGCGACTGGAACATGCCTGCCTGGCACTGCCCCGGTCCCACTATGGCCGTCACCCCCACTCTGCACACTGGCAGTCAGTGGGGTTCAGTAAAGGGAGGAACCCACAAGAACTGCCCTAACCCATTAATTAGGCTGGTTCAGGAGCAGGACCTCTGCGACAGTGTCATTAAAAAAAACACACTCACAATTATATTAATCATATTATTTTTATATAATATAATTATACTTAATTATATATGATTACATTCATATTAACAGGTTACATTTTGGTATAATAATATATAGTTTAAATGGACTGCAACACGGAAATAGGCTGCCCATGGTGTAATACGGGCATTGGCCACTAGATAGCGCTTATTTTCCCGATCTCATTTTCTAATTAGTTTAATTAATTAATGTGCAACTTTTGGCAATGACGAGTTATGACATCCTTCTCAATTATATTTCATCTAAATCTGTGGAGAATTTCATGTAGTTTGGTGACTTGGGTCACAAAAACCTATTTCTAGACACATTTTTGATGCTCGGCCCACAGCCTAATAATCCTGCATTTGTTTTTACACTGTGGATAGTTTGACTGTAATCATGTATGGTCTTGCCGCTGACTGCATAGCATGTAACAAAAATGCTTTTCACTGTACCTCGATACACCTTTATCCTGCCTGAAAAAACTGAAAGCAATTTTCCTTGAGTAGTCTCAATAAGATATGCGTATTTATTTCCTCAATCACCTTTGCAATAAAGTTCAATATTCTGTTTATCTTCTTAATAATTTGCAACACTTGTATGCTACTTCTGCGTTGAATGAACAATGAACCTCAATGAACAATTTCAGGTCGAGACCCTTTTTCAGTCTGACCCTTTAGTATGCTTTTACTGCCTTCTACCATGGAGACAAATCCAATATACCTATTCACCTACAAGATTGGTGATGTTTTGACCTGAAACATCGCATATCCATGTTCTCCAAAGATGCTGCCTGGCCCACTGAGTTACTCCAGCACTTTGTGGCCTTTTGTGTATTAACTAGTTCTTTGTTTCGGGATATTCTGCTTATTAATTCTTTCCATCAAAGTCTAACCTTACCATTTCCCTCTATTATACTTCATCTGGGAGATATTTGCCCACTTAACCTAAACAACCTATCAATATCCCTGACCAGGTTTTGTGCTTCCTCCTCACAGCTAGTTTTCCAGTTTTTATTTTGCATCCTCAGTAAATTTGACTGCGGTATATTTTGTCCTGTCAGTTAAGATTGTAAATAGTTGAGCCCCAGTACATATCCCTGTGGCACAATCCTGAAAGTAACCCATTTACCCTGATAAAAAATAATAAAAATGTTAAAAGTATTCAGCAAATTGGGCAGCATTTGCAGAGAGAGGAACGGAGTTATCATTTCCAGTCACTGAGTATTCATTAAACAAGGAAAGTTAAACAAGGAAACAAGGATCACCCCTCACCCTCCTGCGCTCCATTGAATAGTGTCCCAGCCTACTCAACCTCTCCCTATAGCTCAGACCCTCTAGTCCTGGCAACATCATCATAAATCTTCTCTGTACCCGTTCCAGCTTGACAACATCTTTCCTAGAACATGGTGCCCAGAACTGAAAACAATACTCAAAATGTGGTCTCACCAACTGCAACATGACCACCCAACTTCTATACTCAATACTCTGACTGATGAAGGCCAATCTACCAAACTTTTTGACCACCTTATCTACCCACGACTCGACCTTAAAGGAACCATGCACCTGCACTCCTAGATCCCTGTGCTCTACAACACTCTCCAGAGCCCTAATATTCACTGTGTGGATCCTGCACAAGTTAGATTTCCCAAAATGCAACACCTCACATTTGTCTGTATTAAATTCCATCAATCCTCAGTCCACCTAGTCAATCAATCAAGATCCTGCTGCAATCTTTCACAAACATCTTCACTATCTGCAAAACCACCCACTTTTGCATCATCTTGCCATATATGTTCCCACCAAAATCATTGATGTAGATGACAAACAGTAACGGGCACAGCACCGAGCCCTGAAGCACACCACTAGTCACAGGCCTCCAGTCCGAGAAGCAACCATCACCATCACCCTCACCAGCCTGTAGATGAAGAGAATGGGAAAATGATACTAATGCCATATTAACTATCATGTCTATAATGTTCCTCACCGGCTTTTGTGCAATTTTTACATTTATAGCTTCAGTGCAGTTCATGAAAATAGTCTCATATTAACCACATATACCGCTTTTACCTGACGTTCTCCATCACAAGCTCAATGTTTCTATGAGTTAATCACTTACACAAAATACCTTCATAAAAATTGTGATGGACCTGCTTTTTTTGTAAACTATCCTTGCTTCCTTTCTTAAAAGATTAAATTCCAATCCTTCAAATCACCCCTCATACTTTCCTAGTTAATAAAATACATCTTACTCCTGACATTCATCATAAACTTTTTTGTTTTTTAATTTAACATTAACTCCTTTGTCATTCTTAGTGGATTGGCTCGGGCTGTTCTTCTTTTTCCCTTCAGAGAAATTCAAATAAAGAAGCTTTCCAGAAAGATGTAGGATTTGCTTTTTAAAATTGGATTTGAGGAACATGATTAAAACAGTGTGGACAACTAGTGTTAAAAACATTGAATAATTATCCAAGTACAAATCCCTTGTAACTTCCGATCCAACATGAAGAGAACTACCTTCTCTAGCCTGAAACACAAATAATTATGTTTTGTAAAGTGTTCATAAATATTTTGGACCAGGTATTTAAAATTTTTCTAAAAATCATTGTTCATTATTTTTTTTCTCAATGAAACGATACGTTTGTCACTTTCTTTAAAACAATCTTTATAATTTAATATCTATTGCTCTTACTGTTCATTTTTTTTTTCAATTTAGAGATCACACATTTCATAATATGTAATTCAATCAATACTCAAATCAACCCTTTCGCAGTTCCAATTCCAAAATGTCACTTTTGATAAGGAAAGAAAAACATAAATATGGAATTCAGAGGTTAAACATTTTTTTTTTAAATAACATTTTTATTAGAAGCAATGTACAGTAGCATAAACCGCGGCATATGACAAAATACATTGTAGATCTTCCATTTTAATTTTGACAAAAATGAAATAGAGAGAAAAAGATCAAGAGAGAGAGTGAAAGAGCTAGTGAATGTGTAAATCCCTAAACTACCAAAGAGTGTAGTCGCAGAGTGAATAAGTAAAAACTTGAAAAAAAGTAAAGACAAAAACGAAATAAAATAAAAAGAAAAGGAAAAAAAAGACCAAAACGTGTTGATATACCTACTTCGTTTCTCACCACACCCATCACCCTGTCCGTAAATCGGTTTAATTCCGAAGTTGTGTTGCACCATATTATGCTTGTAATGAAAGGAGACCATATCTTTAAAAATTGCTCTGATTTTCCTGCTAAGACGAGTCAAGATGTAGCGTATCAGACATGCTTGTGATCCACATTTTAAGAGTTGGGGTGGATGCATTTTTCCAAAATGTAATATGTTTTTTTGCCATTATCAGGCCATAATTGAGGAAACGTCTTTGAAATATTGATAGCTCAGAGCAGGCTCCTGTTGTTCCATAAATAATCAATTCTGTATCGGGGTCCAGTTTTGTTTTTAATAATTTTGAGAATATTTCAAAAATTCCTTTCCAAAATTTATGAAGTTTTATGCAAGAGGCAAAGGAGTGTGTTATAGTTGCTTCTTGAGATAGACATTTGTCGCAGATAGGAGATACATTTGGAACATTTTTGTTCAATTTAGTTTTTGAGTAATATAGTCTGTGTAGTATTTTAAATTGGATTAGAATATGTCTTACATTAATCGAACAATTATGTATATATAGGAGATATTTTTCCCATCTGTCTTTGGGGATTTTTAAGCTTAATTCCTGTTCCCAGTCTCTTCTAATTACATCTGACGATGGAGTTTCTATATTTAGAAGGATATTGTACAAGATATTAAATTATTTGACTCTGCGTTTCTATTCATACCTTCGTCTAATATATCTGGCAACAGAGTTTGGTACTCGTGGGTATATGTTTTCAAATAATCTCGAATTTGAAGATATCTAAAATATTGATTACCTTTCAGACTGTATTTCGATTGTAATTTCTGGAATGATAAGGGGTTTCCCATTTCATACAAATCTCCAACCTTTTTAATTCCTAGTCTTTCCCAATGAATAAACGTTTTATCTATAATAGATGGTTTGAACGACAGGTTATTAGCTATTGGAGAAAGAAGAGATAGATTTCTTAGTTTAAGAGTAAATTTTACTTGTCTCCAGATTCGTAAAGTGCTATGAATAATCGGATTTTTCTTGTATATTGTATTCTTCAACTTTATTGTGGAGAGAAGGATCGCGCCTATATTAAAAGGCGAACAATCCTCTCTCTCCATTACTAACCAATCTACCTGTTGACATGAATTATCCAGCCAATGCATTACATTTTTAATATTCACTGCCCAATAATAGTACAAGAAATTGGGGAGCGCCAATCCACCGATTTCTTTGGGTTTACATAGATGTCATCTATGAATTCTGTGTGATTTATAATCCCAAATAAAGTTTGTAATCTGGGAATCAAGTTTTTAAAAAAAAGTTTTTAGGTAAATATATCGGTATTGATTGAAATAAATAGAGAATTTGTGGTAGGAAAATCATTTTTATGGCATTTATTCTGCCTATTAGAGACATCGGAAGTGTTTTCCAGAATTGAATAAGAGTGTTTAATTTAGTAACTAAGGGCAGGAGGTTTGCATTGAATAAAGAATTATATTTTCTGGTTACTTGGATACCCAGATATTTAAATTTTTCTGTCGCAATTCTAAAATAAAATTTTAAAAGGTGTGTCGACTCTTGGGGTTTTATCGCCATGATTTCACTTTTATTCCAGTTTATTCTATATCCTGAGAAAGAACCAAATTCCTCTATTAGATTTAATATATTTGGTATACTAACTTGAGAGTCTGTAATGTATAATCATACATCATCTGCATATAATGATATTTTATTATTGGAATGTTTAGTATTATAGCCGTAAATATTCGGATGTATTCTTATACTTTCCGCTAAGGGCTCTATCGCAAGGACAAATAGCAGGGGTGATAATGCGCAACCCTGACTATTGCCCCTGCATAAGTGAATTTTCGGAGAAAGTATGTGGTTGGTCAATATTCTAGCAGTCGGCCTGTCATATAGTAGTTTTATCCATGAAATAAAATTCTGCCCCATCTGAAATTTTTGCAATACTGTGAAGAGGTATTCCCATTCTACTTGGTAGAATGCTTTTTCTGCATCTAATGAAATAATTGATAAGCCTTCAATTTTGTGTGAATACATTATATTAAAAAGACATCTCAAATTATTAAATGAATGTCTCTTGGGTATGAACCCCGTTTGATCCGCATGTATTAATTTACTAACGTATTTACTTAATCTTCTTGCCAGAGTTTTCGCTAATATTTTCTGATCTGTATTTAATAATGCAATTGCTCTATATGAACTGGGGTCTTCTAGATCTTTATCCTTTTGGGGTATAAGTGTGATGGTTGATTCCGCTAGTGTTTCTGGTAGTGTCTGTTCTTTAAATGCATATGTATAAAGCTTGTGTAAACGTGGTGAAATTACCTCGTGAAATCTTTTATAAAATTCATTACTGAACCCATCTGGTCCCGGTGTTTTACCATTCTTCAGTGAGTTTATTGTCTCTTCTATTTCTTTGATTGAAACCTGTGCTCCAAAGTCCGCTTGTTCCAACGGATTAAGTGTAGGGATATTACAGTTGTCCAGAAAGTTTATAATTTTATTGCTGTCTGTTGATGTTTTGGATGTATATAAATGTTGATAAAATTGAGCAAATCTTTTGTTAATGTCTTTAGGCAGCATTAGCAATTCGCCTTTATCTGATTTGATTTTTAGAATAGTGTGATCCTTTTCCACTTTTTTCAGCTGACGTGCCAAAAGTGCTGAGGAGTAATCTCCGGAGACAAGGAATGGGTGACGTTTCGGGTCTGAAGAAGGGTCTCGAGTAACTTGAGTTACTTCAGCATATTGTGTCTTCCTGAGAGTGGAGATGGAGAGGAGGTCGAGAAGGCTTCTAACACATTGCATCAGTTCAACAACACTCAAAATGTTCAATATTACTTGGATACAGCAATCCTCATGCATGGTGCCCCCTTCACTATCACAAACATTAGCTGCCTTTACTACAGTGCACAGAGGTGAAATATGCAACATCTATAACATATATTGTACAACATCTTCAATGTCATTTTCCATTAAAATCTCAACTTTCAAGAATGCCATAGAGAACAGACAAATTTTGATCCGTCACAATGACTTGGAAAATCTGTGTGCGGACATGGCGTTGAAGAACGAGAAGCCAAAGCAAAGAAGTGCAAGCCAAATAACAGAACGGAAACAAAGCCGAAAAGCCAAATAACCGAAAGCGTACTTGACTTGACTTGACTTGACCTCCCGTCTCCAGCAGCCAGTGATGTGATGGGCGCTGGGGTCTGGACCAATCGCTGACAAGTCCAGCCCCCCTGGCGACGTCATGTCCGTTATTTGGCTTTTTGGCAGAGTGGCCTTTCGGTGAGTTGGCTTGTAGGCGACGCAGCCTTTCGGTGAGTTGGCGTTTCGGCATAGTGGCCTTTCGGTGAGTTTGCTTTTAGGCGTCCCACCCTTTCGGTGAGTTTGATTTTAGGTGTCCCACCCTTTCGGTGAGTTGGCTTTTAGGCGTCCCGCCCTTTCGGTTAGTTGGATTTTCGGCTTTGTACGCTTTCGGTTAGTTGGCTTTTTGGCTTCATTTCCGTTCGGTTATTTGGCTTCCACTTCTTTGCTTCGGCTTCTCGTCCTTCAACGCCATGTCCGGGTACCTGGAAAATCATTGCTGATTCTTTATCATTATTTGGTTAAAACCTTGTAACTCCTTAAACAGAAGGATAACTGCATTTCAGCTCATCACTCTTGAAGGTAAATTGAAGACCGAGGCAAGTATCAACTTTACCAATGACACTGACATGTATGAGGGAAGAGATAAAAAAGTAATGAATAAACTCAATAGGGAATTTAGGAAAAGTTTAATTATTCTGCAAATAGATCAAATGGGTAACTCGCTAAGACAAGCATATTTAAGCCAGTTAGATGAAAGAATGAGCGTGAAAAGAAAAACAAAAATATATTTTTGAGGCTAGATTAAGGAGGAAAAGACTCACATTAACACTGAAAAAGAAGCATTGGATCAAATCGCCCATTTTTTTAATATCTGAGGCTTTGTCTTCCTTTTCAAGTATACAAGCAGAACATCTTTGGGGTATTTCATTCCAACATTATTGCACCACAGCACATTGAAAGTCAAGAAATTAAGCAACTTGTGACAGATGAAAATAAAATAGCTCAATTTTCATAATTCAGTTCAATAATTCACAGCACTAGAGTTTCATTGTGAGCGTTCAATAATTAACCTGGATGGTTGAAAATATTTAGAATATTTTGACACTAAGATTTTGGTACGTTCAAAGTAACCCATTAAAAATAATCAACTGCAAGAAACAACTTCTATTTGTTCCCATCGGATATTTAGCACACCGATTGTTCACCTTATTTTTACCTACTACATATCACTCAAAACCATCTATCATAATTACAATGCATTGTTCACTAGTTCAGCAGTATAGATTAGTAAAGAAGTCACAGGGCATTCTTTAGAGCAACTGAGATCTCCATATACTGGAAAGATAAACAATATAATATGTAATTAGATTTTATAAACACTTAAGGGCCTGTCGCACTGTACGAGGTAATTCAAGAGCTCTCCCGAGTTTAAAAAAAAATCAAACTCGTGGTAAGCACGTAGAATGTACGTAGCGGGTACGTCGGAGCTCGGGACGTCTATTAGCGGCTCGTAACGATAACGGCAGGTACTCGGGAAACGCGGTAAGCTCGTGAAGACTCGTGAAGATATTTCAATGTGTTGAAAAATGTCCACGAGAGCCCCGAGTACCTACGAGTGGCTATTACCGTAATTCTCCGAGTTCGAATCAGGGGAAACTCGGGAGAACTCTTGAATTACCTCGTACAGTGGGACAGGCCCTTTACAATTTGAGCACAAAAAGGCAATGGACATCTGGATTTGCCATAACCCAATCTGTGGTGTTAAGGAATTGCCATAACATCGGTCTAGGGAAGGGTCTCGAACCAAAACATCATCCATTCCTTCTCTCCAGGGATGCTGCCTGTCCCACTGAGTTGCTCCAGTATTTTGTGTCTACCTTCCATTTAAACCAGCACCTGCAGTTCTTTCCTGTCATAACCCAAACTCTGAATGGGAAGCAGAGAAGAAATTGACATCAAGTTGCAGGAACATGAAATGTAGAGCACATTAAAACCCTGATAATGCAGCCTGTGTTCGAAAATCCTGATGGTTCATCATCTGGCTCACTCATTAATCCAGAATGTGAACTGAGATACCAGAGTGCAAGTGGAGCATATGGCCAGAGCCAGAAGCCAACTAGAGTCCTGGTCTGAATTGTGTGCTGGAGTAGGAGACTGGAACACCAGGAACACCAGCACAGGTAGGTTTGCAACCAAAGCGGAGTCCAAAATGTTTATATATTTCTTTCTCTCTTTAAACTCATTCTCCAGAATATGTATCATACAATTGTGTAAAGAAGAAAAGTATTTGGGTATTAATAAGAATAAGAACAAACAAAACAATCTGCCACCACATAATCCAAAGGTGCTGCATTATCAGAGTTTTACTGTAGAACCTGCTTTAGTTTGTTGCAACATTCTCAAACATAGTGATTCACAACCTTTTTGGTCGAAGGCTCCATTTGTTCACACTTGGTAAAATGTGCACACAAAAGAAACTAAATTGGAATTATCCCAGGGATTACTGGGGTATTAGCCAGGGTCTTGTAACCTTGAAAATCCCCACGAAAAGTGTTGCGCACCCATATAAGGAACTCAGAATTAAAGGGCGTTCCTTTAGGAAGGAGATGAGGAGGAATTTCTTTAGGCAGAGGGTGGTGAATCTGTGGAATCCTTTGCCACAGAAGAATATTTTTAAGGCAGAGTTAGATAGATTCTTGATTGGTACGGGTGTCAGGGGTTAAGGGAAGAAGGCAGGAGAATGGGATTAGGAGGAAGAGGTAGATCAGCCATGATTGAATGGTGGAGTGGACAAAATGGCCGATTGGCCTAATTCTGTTCCTATCACTTATGGCCTTATGAACTGCTGCTCAAACATGTACAAACTGTATCACTATTCTGTTCAGATATATTAGTGCTTAACGATCAAATAATCAAACAAGTTATACAGAAGCATGCTTAATATTGCCTTTGATTAGCTGATGCCATTCACTTTTGTCACCACTAAAACCCAAAATGTAGTAAGTTTTGAAAGCAAAACAATGCACAATAAAATCATGATCACATCAGCTCTGCTAGGAAGTGTGATTTAAAAAATTCATATTCCAATCGGTCCACTGGAAATGTCATTTCTTTCTCTTCTTAACCGTTTATCAAATCTCCAGTTAACATTTTCAATTTAGTGGATGAAAGAAATCTAGAGGCATTGCATGTCAAATCAAGCTCAAAAGTATTCATCCTGTATAGTATCTCATCTTGCCTCCAGTTCCTGGTTACACTAGCATTTGAGTTGCCAAGGAGACAATATCTTCTTTGTTTTTGATTAGACTACGTGGAGGAAAAAAAATAAAGGGAATTAGAAAAATTAAATTACAAAGAACAGGAAATCCATAATATTACAAGATGCATGTATTGATTAATGCAAGGCTCAACTCCGACCAAACACAATAAAATATATACTAAATCATCTAAACAGGATTCTGACTGCCAAGTAGATTTCCAATGATAAGAAAATGAATTAATATGAACAAATTGATATCTCAGAGTCATGTGTGATACAGTGTGGAAGCAGGCCCTTTGGCCCAACTTGCCCACACCAGCCAACATGTCCCAGTTACACTAGTCCCACCTGCCAGCATTTGGTCCATATCCCTCCAAGCCTGGTCAATCCATGTACCCGTCTAACCGTTTCTTAAATGTTGGGATAGTCCCTGCCTCAACTACCTCCTCTGGCAGCTTGTTCCATAAATCCACCACATTTCCAGTGGATCGATTGGAATACAAATTTTTTATATCATATTTCCTAACAGAGCTGATGTGATCATGATTTTATTGTGAAAAGGTTACTACCCCTCAGATTCCTATTAAATATTTTCCCCTCCACCGTAAACCTATGTCCTCTGGTCCTCGATTCGCCTACTCTTTGCAAAAGACTTTGTGCATCTACCCGACCTATTCCTCTCATAATCTTATACACCTCTATAAGATCATCCCTTATCCTCCTGCGTTCCAAGGAATAGAGTCCTAGCCTACTCAACCCTCTGCCTATAGCTCAGACACTCTAGTTCTGGCAGCATCCTCGTAAATCTTCTCTGTACCCTCTCCGGCTTGACAACATCTTTCCTATAACACGGTGCCCAGAACTGAACACAATTCTCTAAATGCGGTCTCACCAACGTCTTATACAACTGCAACATGACCTCCCAACTTCTACACTCAATACTCTGGCTGATGAAGGCCAATGTGCCAAAAGCCTTTTTGACCACCCGATCCTGCGACTCCACCTTCAGGGAACTATGCACCTGCACTCCAAGATCCCTCTGCTCTACAACACTACCCAGAAACCCTACAGGGGGCTGTAGTCTATGTAGGTCCTGCCCATGTTAGTCTTCCCAAAATGCAACACCTCACACCTTTCTGCATTAAATTCCATCAACCATTCCTATCAAGATCCTGCTGCAATTTTTCACAACCAACTTTACTATCTGCAAAACCACTCACTAAGTGGGTGGTTGACATCTCAGTTGACAACTTTAAAAAACATTTAAAAATCTAAGCTAGGTTGCACATAGTGTAATAAAATATCCACATTCAGACCTAACTCGTGCCAATCAATTGCATTAACTGCTTCAGACAGAAAAACCTTTATTAAAAAACTTTTCTCAAGCTCCGGACAGCCTAAAGTGATTACCAGTTAAAGTAGTGCTCAGTTCAATCAGCAAAACTGCAATTTAAAATTGTATGACATTATAGGAAACGTGCAGGCGATTTGTGTGAAGCAAGCTCCTCCTACAAGTAGCAATTACTTCACTAATATTTAATATTTCTAAATATTAAAAATAGACTAGAACATACATATCTTTACATCTACCCAAACGAGCAGATGATCCATCAGTTTAACAACCTATCCAGAAGATAGCACCCATAACAGTACACCATTCCCTTGGTATTGAACAGTACTGAACATGACTTTATGCTCATTTCCCCGAGTGGAAATTTAACCCAAAAAAGCTCCATAGAGGTGAAAATCTTCCTACTGTTCAAGCCATGACTATAGAATAGAATGAAGAAGCACTTGGACGAACCTGAACTGATCAATGATTATCAGCATGAATTTAGAAGCAGTACACCACATGATAAAGGTAGCAGCAGTTACTTGCCACCTTACTTCATAAGAACATCAGACTTAATAATACAAGCATTTAATGAGATAAAATGCTGACTTGGTAATTTTCAAATTATTAAAAGGTTTTTAACATAATAATTCCTTTTTTTTTGTAAGGATACAGTAAAGCTTTCAATCAGTTTGATGCACATTTTACCAAATTAACTTTGATTTCCAAACGTCTTCATTTTTGTTTTTATTTCTGGTACCCCAGTTATTGTAGACATAACTGAATATAAACTCCAATTCCCGTTGCATGTGGATGTGAATAGCATGACCACAGGGGTTGCAGAGGGGTGAGTTTTGCTTGGCAGAATATAATCTGCAGAATTTAATAACTTAAAGTGTACAGAGCTTTGGAATGGAAAATTCCAATGTTTTACAATCTTCTGGATAAGTAAATGTATCCTCATTTCTGTCATAAATGACTAACCACTTACCCTATGTTTATGCACGGTTTCTTGATTCACCAAACTATGGCAACAACATCTCTACATCTACCATTTCAATCTCTCTGACATAATTATATTCATTTCATTGGAATCCAACTACCTAAATTCAATCTACCCTTGCAGAACAATCTCTCATCTCCAGTATTGAAAATCACAAATAAAAATCCAGATGCTGAAAATCTAAGATTTAAACAGAAAATGCTGATAAGACACAATAGGTCAGTCAGGAACACGTGGCAACAAAAATAGATTCGGGAGGTGCTTCGACCTGAAATGGTCCACAGAAACTACCTGCATTGCTGTGTCTTTCCAGCATTTTAAATGTTTTTATCTCAGGCATTTGTTTATTGTTAAATTTATCAAAACTTGCAGGTGTAATTTGTAATGCAAGATCAAATACTTATTCACAAACACAGTCATGGACTCGTACAGATGCAAGGCATAGAACAGGTCCTTCGATCCACCACATCCATGCTAATCAGTCCCACATTCCTGTATTAATTCCACATCCAGCTATACCTTTTTCATTCGAGTATCTATCCAGTGCCTCTTAAATGTTGTTACTGTTCCTGACACTATCACCTCTTCTTGCAGATCATTTCAGATACCAATGACAAGTGTCATAGGGACATAGGATGATAGAGTCATATGGTGTGGAAACAGGCCTATCGGGCCAACTTGCCCACACTGACCAACATGTCTCATCTACACCAGTCCCACCTGCCTGCGTTTGGCCCATATCCCTCTAAGCCTGTCCGATCCACGTACCTGTCAAAAAGATTTTAAAACATTGCAATACTATCTGCCTCAACTACGACCTCCAGTAGCTCGTTCCATACACCCACCACCGTTTGTGTTAAAAAGTTACCCCTCAGGTTCCTATTAAATCTTTTGCCCCTCACCTTAAACCTATGTCTGGTCCTCAATTCCCCTACTCTGGTCAAGAGATTCTGTGCATCTACCGAATCTATTCCTCTACAGATTTTGTACACATCTATAAGATCACCCCTCATCCTCCTGCTCTCCGAAGAATAGAGTCCTAGCCTGCTCAACCTCTCCCTATAGCTCAGGCCCTCCCGTCCTGGCAACATCCTTATAAATCTTCTCTGTACCCTTTCCAACAACATTCCTAATACCTGGTGTCCAGAACTGAACACAATACTCTAAATCCGGCCACACCAATGTCTTATATAACTGCAACATGACCTCCCACCTTCTATACAATACTCTGACTGATGAAGACCAAAAGCCTTTTTGACCACCCTCACTTTCAACGAACTATGTACCTGCATTCCTCGAATCCTCTACAATGCTCCCCAGAGCCCTACCACTCATTGTGTAAGTTCAGACAATGTTAGGCTTCCCAATATGCAACACCTCACATTTCTCAGCATTAAATTCCATCAACCATTCTTCAGCCAACCGATCAAGATCCTGCTGCAATTTTGACAACCATCTTCACTATCTACAATACCAATCACTTTTGTGTCATCTGCAAACTTGCTAATCATGCCATGTATGTTCTCATCCCATGCTATGTATGTTCTCATCCAAATCATTGATATAGATGACAAACAGCAATGGGTCCAGCACCGAACCCTGAGGCACACCACTAGTCACAGGTCTCCAGTCTGAAAAGCAATTTTCCATCATCACTCTCTGCTTCCTTCCATGAAGCCAATTTTCTAGCCATTTAACTATTTCTCCTTGGATGCCATGGGTTCTAACCTTCCAGAGCAACCGACCGTGCCGACACACTCTTTGTGTGAAAAACTTAACCTCTGCAACTGGATCCTCAATTTTCTGACCAACAGACCACAAACAATGATAGATGACAAATCATCCTCTACGATAATTCGCTACACTGGTGCTCCACAAGGATGCGTCTCAGCCCCCTACTATACTCCTATTACACTCATGATTGTGCAGCCAAATACCATTTCAATTGAATCTACAAGATCACAGGCAACACCACAATAGTGGGCCAGATATCAAATAATGATGAGATAGAGTAAAGAAGGTTGAGAATCTGGCCACTTGGTGCCAAGACAACAACCTCTCCCTCAGTAAGACAATGGAGGTTATGATTGACTTCAAGAAGTGAAGCAGTACACACGTCCCAGTATTCATTGATGGCGCCGAAGTAGAAATGGTCGATAACTTCACATTCCTAAGAATAAATATCACCCGCAATTTGTCCTGGACCAGCCACATCGAAGTTATGGCCAAGAAAGAACACCAATGCCTCTACTTCCTCAGAAGGCTTAGGAAGTTTTGTATGCTGCCGACTGCCTTCACTAACTTCTACAAGTGCACGGTCAAAAGCAATTTATCGGGATGCATCACAGCGTGGTTTGGGAACATAGCCATCCATGACCTCAAGAAATTGCAGAGAGTTGTGGACATAGCCCAAACCATCACGCAAACCAACCTCACTTCCATTGACTCCATCTACACTACACACTGCCTCGGCACGGCCCCCACCATAATCAAGGACTAGTCCCACCCCGGGCATGCCCACAAAGTGCTAGAGCAACTCAGAGGGTCAGGCAGCATCTCTGGAGAACATGAAGAGGGAACATTTTGGGTCGGGTACGTCATATATCCATGTTCTCCAGAGATGCCGCTTGATCCGCTGAGTTACCCCAGTACTTTGTGTCTTTTTTTCAAGAAATATATATTACTTTAGTCACAACACAACAGATGCTACTTACTCATGACTGACACCAAATCATTAAACTACTCTGGCAGATGCAGAAACCCAATAGATTTAAACAAAAAATCCGCAATATGCTGAGCAAATTTGCTGCCTCTTTAAGGTGAAACTTGATATTCTCTTCCATAGCATTAATGGATTAAAATCTCAGGCAATCATAAAATAGTACAATAACTTTCTATTGCATTGTATTCATTGAATATCAATTTCATTACCTCACCACACAGAGGAATAAACATGTCTTTGGGCACCTGTATAAAAATGGGAAATATTGAGAAACTAAGGAAATGGCAAATTAAAAGAATAGCTTATTGAGAATTGAGAATTTATGTGAAGACCAAAGCCTACATTATTATGAAGCAAAGAAGGATAGGTGTAACATTTGGCTTATTAGCATCCTTTGATCATCAAGGACCCACACCATCCTGGCCACACACTCATCTCTCTGCTGCCATCAGGTAGAAGGTACAGGAGCCTGAAATCTGCAACATCTAGGCTCAGGAACAGTTTCTTCCCCACAGCCATCAGACTACTAAACACAACTTCAAACAAACACTGAACTATAACAGCCTATTGCACTTTATCTTTATCCAAGAGAGGAGGAGCCATCTTGGGGAACGGCTGCTAACCAGCAGCCGTCCGTTTAATTCACTTTTTTTTTTGTAGTTCTAGTGAGTCCTGTGTTTTGTTTGTGGGAGAAATAGACTTTTTAATGTGGGGGGAAGGGGGTAACTATATTTCTAGGTCCCTACCTGGTCGGTGAGGCAGCTTTTTCTCCAGGCTGCCCCGTCGACCCGTCCTCGTGGCCTACCAGCGGGCGTGGAGCGCCGTTTCCTGGCAGGGACCGCCCAGCACCTCGGCTTCGGTGGCGGCACAGCGCTGGAGTGCTATCGCGGAGCGGGCGATGCCTTGCCTGAGTCGCCGCGCTGTATCGACGCGCTGGAGCTCCGGTGAGCTGTGACCGCCGAGTTCAACACCTCCGGGCTGCGGGTCTGCGGGTCTGCAGAGCAGAGCGGGCGGCGCCGACTTCAACATCGGGAACCTGGAAGTTCCAAACCGGCGCGGTCTTGTCGGCTTCGGAAGCTGCGGTCTCCGGTAAGGAAGCGGCCGTTTCAGGTGGCCCAGCCGCTGAGAGGACTCTCCCGATGCCGGGGCAACAGCACCCGGCGAGAACGGCCAGGAACATCAGGCCTCCGTAGAAGCAATAGCGGAGGCCTCAATAGGCCTCAATAGGCCTGACTTTGGGAGAACTGGGGATGGGGACTGGACATTGTGCCTTCCCCCACAGTGGTAACCATTGTGGGGGGATGATTTTTGTGTGTAAGTGATTATTTTAGTTTGTGTCCAAGATGGCTGTCGGAAGGGAGCGTGTACGCTGGCACATTGTGTTTTTGATTTTTTTGTCTTTGGATCGAATTCTGTCTTTAATTTGTGTATTGGTGATGTCTTTATTATTTATTTTATTCCAATTATATGTTTTTTACTCTTGTTAAATTCTGTAAGGTGTCCTTGAGACTTTTGAAAGGCGCCCACAAATAAAATGTATTAAAATGTATTATTTATCTGTTTATTGATGTGTGTATATATATATATATATATATATATATATATGGACACACTGATCTGATCTGTATTTATGACTACAATATCCTGTTGTGCTGCAGCAATACAAGAATTTAATTGTCCTATCTGGGACACATGACAATAAACTCTCTTGAATCTTGAGCATGTTATTAGCCGTTTTTTTAATATTCATTTAAAAGTTGTGTGCTTCGCAGGCTAACCTGACATTTAATTGCCGATTTATTCTCATTGCCCTGAGAAGGTTCGAGTGGGCGGTCTTCTTAAAACGCTGTGGTACATGAGGCATGAGTATACCCGCAATGCTGGTAGGAGGGAGTTCCAGAATTTTGACCCAGCAACAGTGAACGATATATTTCCACATCAAGTTGATATGCGGCTTGGAAGGCAAATTTCAGCTGGTGGTGTTCCCATGCTTTTCCCAGTCCTTCCTGCCCGTAGAGGTCATGGTGTAGAAGGTGCTGTTAAAGGAATTATGGTGAATAGTTGCAATGCATGCTGCAGATCGTATAAATTGCTGCTACGGCGTTTAAGTGGTGAAGTGAGCAGATGGAGTGCCTATCAAGCAGGCTGTAACGTCATGTATGGTTTCAAGCTTCTTGAGCTTGCCAAAGCTGCGCTCATCCCCAGGCAGGTGGAGATTATTCCTTCAAACTAGCGGATGAAGCCTTATAGATGGAGGTCAAGCTTTGAGCAGTTCAGAAGTGAAATGCTCACCGCACAATTCAAAGCTTCTGACCCACTCGTGAAGCCACGTTGTATCTTTTGGCTGCACCTTACAAACTTCAAGTGATTAGCTGTTGAGAATAAGCATTAGGTATGAGCATTACAATAAACATCAAAAGTCTCAATCCTACAGCTGCTCCAATTGTACCTAGCAGTCTCACTTGAGGAGATGGGTGAAGTGAACCAGTGGAGTTGGTAACTGCTGCATTGATTTTATGCAATTTTAATCTGAAAGTGGAGAAAGTACCCTCAGGGTAAGGAAATATAGTTAGGTCTTGTGACTAGAGCTGTAAAATTTGACTATGAACATTAAAGTAATGACAATTGCAGTGTGGCATAATAATGTCAGCTCCGAGTTCTGATTGATAAAAGATATTGATAGGTTACATGGTACATTCAGCAATTATTAAGCACATTAGTGGGCCTGGTAAATGAAAATGCATCTTTCTCAAACCTGACCACAGTAACAAGGTTTTGTACTTTTATAGCTGTGTCCTCCCAATGTATTTTTATGTCCAGAAGAAGCCTGGACGCCTGTGACATTTCCCTTCCTCATCAAACAGGCGTTGTCGCCAGAATGAAAAGTTTCTTTCTAATTTACCGTAATGCTTTCATTTACCACCATCTATTGCCACAATTCTTTGGCCCTAAAGAGTGGGGGTAGGTTGAATGATTACTTTCTGGTTACAGAAGATGTGTCCCTGGGCGATGCATTAAACAGTTAACAATGTTGTTACCACAGACTGGATGCTGAAATTAACGTGATGGACAGAAAATTCAGACACAAACTACCATACCCAAGAAAAGAAAAACAACCAAATCTAGAATTGTCTTGATGAATCAGTAAATTGAAATTAAAATAAAGCGTGAAGAATCAGGCAAAAAATAGGTGTAGCCAATTAGGGACCAATGGGGAAAACCACCTTGTCAAGAAAGAGTGCAATTCTGAAATACATATTGCATACTTTGCATTTGGCCTCATTAAAGATTAGAATGTTTCAAATGTCAAAATAAACAAGGCAATAGTAGAGAAACGGAACTAGAACAGAATAATAGGAAGCAGTTCAAAGACAGACAACACTAAAGTAGAAAACTAATTTGAATTGAAGAAAATGCCTGCTGGACAGAAACAGGACACCTGGGCTCAATTTTTCAATCCTTGGAAACTGAAAAGTTACCTGCAACCACAAAATTCCTAAAAAAAAGGAAAATATAGACAGGCTAATAAATCTAACTTTGGTGGTGGAGATACATCTGCAATAACATTATCCAAGATATTAGTTTCCACTTAGAAAAATCTAAATCATGAATACATAAGGCGGCACAGTGGCGCAGGGGTAGAGTTGCTGTCTTACATCCCTTGCATCATAGGAGACCCGGGTTTCCATCCCGACTATGAGTGTAAAAAGTTTGTACGTTCTCCCCATGACCACGTGGGTTTTCTCCAAGATCTTCGGTTTCCTCCCACACTCCAAAGACGCAGAGGTTTGTAGGTTAATTGGCTTGGGTTTTTGTAAATTGTCCCTAGTGTGTGCAGGCTTGTGTTAATGTACGGGGATCGCTGGTCGGTGCGGACTCGGTGGGCCGAAGGGCCTGTTTCCCCGCTGCATCACTAAACTAAAAACAAAACAAAATCTTCTCCAAGGTTGTAAACAGTAAATGGGCAATAAGACAAATGATGGGGCTGAGCAGGGTCCATGAAAAGGGGATCTATTCATGAAGATAGGTGGTGCACCAGAAATGTTAAATGAACACTTATGTCAGTCATTATCTAGACAGAGAAAATAGAGAGATGTTCTCATTGACAAAACTACCAGAGAATTTGTGTTTGAGTTGGTCAGCACTTTAATGAAAAATGCTACGAGGAAAAGCTTTTCTTTTCAATGCAAGGAGTGGTTAGAACCTGAAATACACTGTATCAATCATAATACATATCCGATGAGTGACTGGGACGTTGTAGTCATGACTTAAACCTGGTTAATGGAGGGGCAGGACTGGCAGCTCAATGTTCTGGGGTACGGGAGCTTCAGGAGAGACAGGGGTGAGGAAAAAAGAGGAGGGGGAGTTGCATTGTTGGTTAAGGAGGATGTCACGGCTGTGTTCAGAGGTGACATTACGGACGGTTCGTCAAGTGAGGCTATATGGGTGGAGCTGAGGAACAAGAAAGGGATGGTCACCTTGTTGCCTGTGTACTACAAACTCCCGAATAGACAACGGGAATTAGCAGAGCAAATGTGCCGGGAGATTGCAGACAGCTGCAGGTTGAATAAGGTTGTTGTAGTAGGGGATATCACCTTTCCCAATATAGACTGGGAAAATCATAGCGTGAAGGGTTTAGATGGGGTGCAATTCCTCAAAAGTGTTCAGGAGAGTTTTCTTAAACAGTATGTGGAGGCCACCACACGTGATCTAGTATTGGGAAATTGGGACGGGCAAGTTAATGAAGTGTGTGTGGAGGAGCATTTTGGGACCAGCGACCACAGTTCGATTAGGTTTAAGATAGTTATGGATCGGGATGGAGTGGGTCCACGTGTTAAAATGCTCAACTGGGGTAAGGCCAACTTTGATTATATGAGAGAAGGTCTCGCTCAAGTTCACTGGAGCCGGTTATTTGAGGGGAAAGGAACATCGGCCAAGTGGGATGTTTTTAAAAGTGTACTGAAGAAAGCTCAGAATGTGTACATCCCCGTTGGAGTGAAAGGCAAAGCAGCCAAACGTAAGGAAGCTTGGTTGACGAGGGAAATTGAGACGTCGGTCAAAAACAAGAAGGATGCATGGGACAGGTATAGGCAGCTGGGATCAAGTGCACCCCTGGAGGTGTTTCGGGAACTAAGGAGTAAACTAAAAAAAGAAATCAGAAGGGCAAAAAGGGGCCACGAGATAGCTCTGGCATAAAAGACAATCCCAAAAGATTTTATAAATACATTAGGGTGAAAAGAGTAATTAGAGAGAGAGTGGGACCTCTCAGAAATCAAAGCGGTCAACTCTGTGTGGAGCCACAGGAGATGGGCAAGGTCCTCATTGAGTATTTCTCCTTTGTATTTACCGAGGAGAAAGACAGTAGGATGGAGGAAATTGGAGCAGTAACTGGAAGTGTAATGAGAGCAGTCAGGTTTACTGTTGAGGAAGTACTGTAGGTACTGTCGTGTTTGAAGGTTGTCAAATCTCCGGGGCCTGATCAGATAAATCCAGGGACATTGCGGGAAACTAGAGAGGGAATTGTGGGAGCCCTGGTTGAAATTTATGAGTCTTCGTTAAATACAAGAGAGGTGCCAGAGGATTGGAGGGTGGCAAATGGTGTGCCTCTTTTCAAGAAGGGCTGCAGGGAAAATGCTGGGAACTATAGGTCGGTGAGCTTAACATCTGTAGTTGGTAAGTTGCTGGAGAGTATTCTGAGGGATAGGATGTACAGGCATTTGAATGGGCAAGTGTTGATTAGGAACAGTCAGCATGGTTTTGTATGTGGGAGGTCGTGTCTCACAAATCTGATTGATGTTTATGAAAACGTGAGCAAAAAGGTTGATGAAGGCAGAGCTGTAGATGTTGTGTACTTGGACTTTAGTAAGGCGTTCGGCAAGTAGCTGCATGGTAGGCTGTTTGGGAAGGTAAGATCTCATGGGATCCAAGGAGAGATAGCTGAATGGATAGCAGATTGGCTCCATGGAAGGAAGCATTGGTGGAAGGTTGCTTCTCAGAATGGAGGCTTGTGACTACTGGTGTTACACAGGGTTCGGTGCTGGGCCCATTACTGTTTGTCATCTACATCAATGATGTGGATGAGAACATACAGGGCAAGATTAGCAAGTTTGCGGATGATGCAAAAGTTAGTGGTTTTGCAGACAGTGAAGATGGTTGTGAAAGATTGCAGCAGGATCTGGATTGATTGGCCAGGTGGGCAGAGGAATGAATGATGGAATTTAATACAGAGAAGTTTGAGGTGTTGCATTTTGGGACGTCAAACAAGGGCAGGACCTACACAGTAAATGGTAGACCTCTAGGTAGTGTTGTAGAGCAGAGGGATCTAGGAGTACAAGTGCATGGTTCCATGAAGGTCGAGTTGCAGGTAGATAAGGTGGTCAAAAAGGCTTTTGACACTTTGGCCTTCATCGGTCAGAGTACAGAGTATAGAAGTTGGGAGGTCATGTTGCAGTTGTATAAGACATTGGTGAGACTGCATTTAGAATATTGTGTTCAGTTCTGGGCACCATGTTATAGGAAAGATATTGTCAAGCTTGAAAGGGTTCAGAAAAATAGGTTTTTGCCAGGACTAGAGGAAGTGAGTTATAGGGAGAGGTTGAGTAGGCTGGGTCTCTATTCCATGGGGCGTAGGAGGATGAGAGGAGACCTTATAGAAGTATACAAAATCATGAGAGGAATTGGTCGGGTAGATGCACAGAGTCTTTTACCCAGAGTAGAGGAATTGAGGACCAGAGGACATAGGTTCAAGGTGAAGGGGAACAGATTTAATAGGCATCCGAGGGGTAACTTTTTCCACACATAGGGTGGTGGGTGCATGGAACAAGCTGCCAGAGGAGGTAATTAAGGCTGGGTCTATCCCATCTTTTAAGAAACAGTTGGACAGGTACTTGGATAGGACAGGTTTGGAGGGTTATGGACCAAGCGCAGGCAAGTGGGACTATGGTAGCTGGGACATTGTTGGCCGGTGTGGGCGAGTTGGGCCGAAGGGCCTGTTTCCACACCGTATGACTCTATGACCCTATAACAAGCAAAAGAAACCCCATAACATGCGATGAACACTTCAAAGAGATAAACACAGAAACAAGGAATTGCGGATGTTGGTTTACCAAGGTAAGAAATAAAATGCTGGAGTAACTCAGGCAGAAGAAAAAGGTGTAGGGTTTTGGAAAGAGGATTGTGGACATTAGACCAGCTAGATTCTTCTGTTAAAGGTTTGATTGCCCCAATAACTGTAATAGTTCTGTGAAGGGATAATGGTGTGTGCAGCATTCTCTTTTGGAAATGGCAGTGGTTGAAGAGAGATTCTGAAAATGATACTGAGGCAGAACCAGCAGCAATATAACAAAGACCATATGATCCAGCATCCACACTGCAGCTTCAGCTTAGTTTTCTCTTTGAATGAGTGGCAAATCTGCTATGTCAGACAATCACTTAGTCTAACCAGTGTGCAAGAAAATTTCCAGTTGCCTTAACTGTAGCACCACTCGCCAACAGATTCAACAGGCCACAATGCGAATAATGTTTGCACCTATCCTGCAGAATTAAAAAATAATTACTGGTATTATCTCAAATAGAGAAAACTTATTTGCAAAAATAAATTAGTGTTTAATCGAAGTTATGGTCTGAGTCAGCCGGGTCATGTTTACCCCATGAGGATTGAGCCAAAACAAATCCTGCCCATTGTTTTGGGCAGCACAATGGCACAACGGTAGAGGTGCTACCTACAGTGCGAGACACCTGGGTTCGATCCGGGGTCAGATTGTATTAGGAGTTCAAGTCGTCCCATTGCAGGAAAGGGGAGTTATGGGGAGAAGGCAGGAGAATGGGGTTAGGAGGGAGATATAGATCTTACTGTTTTACTATCTCAGTGAAGTAAGCTAATGACATGTTGGACTTCATTGCGAGCGGATTTGAGTTTAGGAGCAAGAAGGTCCTACCACAGTTGTACAGGGCCCTGGTGAGACAACACCTGGAGTATTGTGTGCAGTTTTGGTCTCCTAATTTGAGGAAGGACATTCTTGCTATTGAGGAAGTGCAGCGTAGGTTCAACTGGTTAATTCCCGGGATGGTGGGACTGACATATGATGAAAGAATGGGTCAACTGTGCTTGTATTTGCTGGAATTTAGAAGGATGAGAGGGCATCTTCTTGAAACATATAACATTCTTAAGGGATTTGACAGGCTAGATGCAGGAAAAATGTTCCCCATGTTGGGGGAGTCCAGAACCAAGGATCACAGTTGAAGAATAAGGGGTAGGCCATTTAGGACTGAGATGAGGAAAAACTTTTTCAGCCACAGAGTTGTGAATCTGTGGAATTCTATGCCACAGAAGGCAGTGGAGGCCAATTCACTGGATGTTTTCAAGAGAGTTAGATTTAGCTCTCAGGGCTAAAGGAATCAAGGGATATGGGGAAAAAGCAGGAACGGGGTACTGATTTTGGATGATCAGCCATGATCATATTGAATGGCGGCTCTCGCTCAAAGGGCTGAATGGCCTACTCCTACACTTATTTTCTATGTTTATATGTCTCTGACTACATATTATCTCTGTTTGCTTTCTTGTTACCTTCTCCCAGCTAACAATTCTACATTTTCCTTGATGTCCATTCCCTTTGTCCTATTTTCACACATTACACATCCTCATCTATGTATCTCCCTCTACCCTGACATCAGTCTGAAGAAGGGATTCGACCCGAAACATCACCATTCCTTCTCTCCAGAGATGCTGCCTGTCCCGCTGAGTTACTCCAGCATTTTGAGTCTGTCTTCGGTTTAAACCAGCATCTGCAGTTCCTTCCTACACATAATTTGCTCAAATTCCTTCGACGTCCAAAAGTCTATTAATCACAACCATATATCTCATTCAATAATTAATCATCCATCTATCTCTAAACTACAGAATTACAAAGATTTATAATGCTTTACATGATTTTAAAATATTTTGTCTCAGTCCTACATGTTATTCAGGGTCTTTTACTTCAATCCTTTTTCCTGGGACCATATCGCCTGATTCTAATTGACCCATCCAGATCATCATTTAAACTTATATTTCTCTCAGAATCTTGTTTCCATCAGGGATCACCTCTCATCCTTTTCAACTTCAATGACTAAAAGATCAATCTTACCTATTCTGCAGTTAGAAACAGGTGAATTGATCAAGGGGAACAAGGACATGGCGGACCAATTGAATAACTACTTTGGTTCCATCTTCACTAAGGAAGACATAAATAATCTGCCGGAAATAGCAGGGGACCGCGGGTCAAAGGAGATGGAGGAACTGAGTGAAATCCAGGTTAGCCGGTAAATGGTGTTAGGTAAATTGAATAGATTAAAGGCCGATAAATCCCCAGGGGCAGATAGGCTGCATCCCAGAGTACTTAAGGAAGTAGCTCCAGAAATAGTGGATGTATTAGTGATAATTTTTCAAAACTCATTAGATTCTGGAGTAGTTCCTGAGGATTGGAGGGTAGCTAATGTAACCCCACTTTTTAAAAAGGGAGGGAGAGAGAAAACGGGGAATTACAGACCAGTTAGTCTAACATCGGTAGTGGGGAAACTGCTAGTCAGTTATTAAAGATGGGATAACAGCACATTTGGAAAGTGGTGAAATCATTAGACAAAGTCAGCATGGATATACGAAAGGTAAATCATGTCTGACGAATCTTATAGAATTTTTCGAGGATGTAACTAGTAGAGTGGATAGGGGAGAACCAGTGGATGTGTTATATCTGGACTTTCAGAAGGCTTTCGACAAGGTCCCACATAAGAGATTAGTACACAAACGTAAAGCACACGGTATTGGGGGTTCAGTATTGATGTGGATAGAGAACTGGCTGGCAAACAGGAAGCAAAGAGTAGGAGTAAACGGGTCCTTTTCAGAATGGCAGGCAGTGACTAGTGGGGTACCGCAAGGCTCAGTGCTGGGACCCCAGCTATTTACAATATATATTAATGATTTGGACGAGGGAATTGAATGTAACATCTCCAAGTTTGCGGATGACACTAAGCTGGGGGGCAGTGTTAGCTGTGAGGAGGATGCTAGGAGGCTGCAAGGTGACTTGGATAGGCTGGGTGAGTGGGCAAATGCATGGCAGGTGCAGTATAATGTGGATAAATGTGAGGTTATCCACTTTGGTGGCAAAAACAGGAAAGCAGACTATTATCTAAATGATGGCCGATTAGGAAAAGGGGAGATGCAACGAGACCTGGGTGTCATGGTACATCAGTCATTGAAAGTAGGCATGCGGGTGCAGCAGGCAGTGAAGAAAGCGAATGGCATGTTAGCATTCATAGCAAAAGGATTTGAGTATAGGAGCAGGGAGGTTCTACTGCAGTTGTACAGGGTCTTGGTGAGACCACACCTGGAGTATTGCGTACAGTTTTGGTCTCCAAATCTGAGGAAGGACATTATTGCCATAGAGGGAGTGCAGAGAAGGTTCGCCAGACTAAGGATAGAGGGGAAATCCTTTAGGACCGAGATGAGAAAAACATTTTTCACACAGAGAGTGGTGAATCTCTGGAACTCTCTGCCACAGAAGGTAGTTGAGGCCAGTTTGTTGGCTATATTTAAGAGGGAGTTAGATGTGGCCCTTGTGGCTAAAGGGATCAGGGGGTATGGAGAGAAGGCAGGTACGGGATACTGAGTTGGATGATCAGCCATGATCATATTGAATGGCGGTGCAGACTCGAAGGGCCGAATGGCCTACTCCTGCACCTATTTTCTATGTTTCTATTCTCCCTTCATAGGGCAACCCTCATCTTGGAATCAATCCAATGCAACACCAATGCAAATATATCCTTGTTTAAATACTGATTCAAAACTGCACACAATATTCCAAATGGAGTCTCACAAAAATGATATCTCACCAATTGCAGAAATGCTTCCTTGCTATTGCATACAAACCCTCTTGCAACAACAAGAGGCAATTGAGAAATTAACCTAATTGCTTATTGTACATCCGAGTATACTTTCCGTATCTCATGTACCAGCAACAAAATTAGTCGTCATATGAACGCATGAACACATGCAGAAGTTGACTTCTCAAACCTGCATTGTCAGCAAATAGTAAGCTCAACTCAACCTTCCTGTCTGCCCATAGAAACTATTTTCCTCTGCCTTAAGAACAAATAATGACCCTGGTTCTACAGCCTCTGAAATGAAGGAGTTCGAAGACTCGACTCACTGACATCAAGTTCAAGTGAGTTTATTGTCACGTGTCCCTGATAGGACAATGAAATTCTTGCTTTGCTTCAGCACACAGAACATAGTAGGCATTTATTACAAAACAGATCAATGTGTCCATATACCGTAATATAAATAGATACACACATGAATAAATAAAATGATCAAGTGCAAATAACAGATAATTGGTTATTAATAATCAAAGTTTTGTCCGAGCCAGGTTTAATAACCTGATGGCTGTGGCAGGTACGGGAGCTATTCCTGAACCTGGTTGTTGCAGTCTTCAGGCTCCTGTACCTTCTACCTGAAGGTAGCAGGGAGATGACTGTGTGGCCAGGATGATGTGGGTCTTTGATGATACTGCCAGCCTTTTTGAGGCAGCGACTGCGATAAATCCCGTCGATGGAAGGAAGGTCAGAGCCGATGATGGACAGGGCAGTGTTTACTACTTTTTGGAGTCTTTTCCTTTCCAGGGCACTCAAGTTGCCGAACCAAGCCACTATGCAACCGGTCAGCATGCTCTCTACTGTGCACCTGTAGAAGTTAGAGAGAGTCCTCTATGACAAACCGACTCGCCGTAATCTTCTCAGGAAGTAGAGGTGCTGGTGAGCTTTCTTGATAATTGCATTAGTGTTCTCGGACCAGGAAAGATCTTCAGAGATGTGCACGCCCTGGAATTTGAAGCTCTTGACCCTTTCAACCATCGACCCGTTGATATAAACAGGGCTGTGGGTCCCCATCCTACTCCTTCCAAAGTCCACAATCAGTTCCTTGGTTTTGCTGTTGTTGAGGGCCAGGTTATTGTGCTGGCACCATATGGACAGTTGCTCGATCTCTCTTCTATACTCTGAGTCATCCCCATCAGTGATATGTCCCACAACAGTGGTATCATCAGCGAACTTGATGGAGTTCGCACTGTGACCGGCTACGCAGTCATGAGTATAGAGTGAGTACAGCAGGGGACTGAGCACGCAGCCTTGAGGTGCTCCCGTGCTGATTGTTATCGAGGCTGACACATTTCCACCAGTTTTTCATCTTATGTGACTTTAATTGGCTTAAATGGTAAGAATTTAATTGTTCTGGCCCCAATGCATATAACAATTAAACACACTTGATTCTTAATCTTGAGTCCCTTAATCTGAAACAGTGAAATTCTACCTCAAGATGAAATATCCCTTCTGCATCCAATTTTCCTCTTCAGGGAAAATTGTCTGGAAAGAGTGCAGAGAAGATTTATGAGATCTTGCCATGACTTAAGGACCTAAGCTATAAGAACAGGTTGGGCAGGCAAGGACTCCTTGGGGTCCTTGGAGCGCAAGAGGTTGAGAGGTAATCTTGGAGAGGAGTATAAAACCATGAGGGAATAGATAGGATATATACACATAATCTTGTACCCAGAGTAGGGGAATCCAGAACCAGGGAATGTAGGTTTAAGATGACAGGGGAAATATTACATAGGAACTTTCACCTAGCGTGTGGTGGGTATATGGTATAAACTGCCAGAGGAGGTGGATGAGGCAGGCATAGTAACAACCTTTAAAAGACATTTGCACAGGTACATGGATAGAAAAGGTTTAGAGGGATTTGGGCTAAATGCGGGCAGGTAGAACAAGTGTAGATAGGCCAACCTGGTCGGCATGGCCGTTGGGTCAAACGGCCTGTTTATGTGCTATATAACTATATCCTCTCCACGTCCAAACTTTCCTCATATAACACAGGAAATACAGCAATAGAACCTGGGAGGAGATACTATAAAGATTAATTAAGGAAGTTGCAGCTGTTTTCTTTTAAGAGAAGGGGAGATTTGATACAAGTATGTAAAATAACGAGGAATCTGTATAGAATGGATAATAGGAGGCTGTTCATATTGGGGGAGAGGCTAAGTATGTGAGGTATAAAATAAAAGAGGAAAAGGATTGGGTGCAACAGGAAAACAAATTTCTGTTTTAAGCAGCCTGTGGAAGGAATCAGGACTTAAATTCACTAGCCTGGATTATCCTACTTCCATATCCCTCTCTTTTGGAATAGTGTCCTTTTTAACATAACTGTCATTGCTTTCTGTTCTTATTACTAACATGCCCAATTTCACATTTTTTCCCCACTATCTTCCATCTGCTATCTTCATGCCCATTCACTGAATTATTTCAATTCCTTGGCATTCCACCCCTCGTCATCACAGCTGCCAATTTATACAACTACTGACAGGCCAAGCAGGTCTTCAGTTTATTGTGCAATCTGAAAGACAGCACCAGCGTTTCGAAACAAATAGTGTTTATTTTCCATATGGATGGGTGATGTTTTGGGTCCGAACCAGTTGGAAGAAGGGTTCTGACTCAAATCATCACCCATCCATGTTCTCCATGGATGCTGTCTGTCCCACTCAGTTACTCCAGCATTTTGTGTGATTTCTTCAGGATAGGAATTAATCCCATTTGGAAGAGAATGGGTTAATTAAGGGTAGTCACGATGGCTTTGTACACAGCTAATATTGGACAATGTGCCATATCATCTTAATCTTCTCAACTATGCCCAAGGCTGAGCAATTATTCCTGAACATGCAGTCTAATGACTCAGAATAGTGTTACCGGTTCATGGTTGACACAAAATTAATGGAAAGTCCATGTCAAATTAAATCTTGTTAGGAGATAAAATTGACTTAAGTCTTTGCCTTCTCATGTACAAAATACACACTCCTTCCAGAGTTTAAATGTTTTCATTCCATCTATTTTCATAGTTCCAAGTTCAATTTCAAACTTTATTTCCTTCTTAACTCTGCACATTTATTTCACCCCACCCCAAAAAATTGGATAACTAGCTAACAATTTAGGCCAGGACCTAAACATATTTTAT
Source organism: Amblyraja radiata (assembly GCF_010909765.2). Taxonomy (NCBI): domain Eukaryota; kingdom Metazoa; phylum Chordata; class Chondrichthyes; order Rajiformes; family Rajidae; genus Amblyraja; species Amblyraja radiata. The sequence continues at coordinate 133,452,592 of NC_045956.1, forward strand.
AGTATGGTGATTATATAGATATCAATCTTTATGCCTTGACTGTGGCACTTAGGCCGACGGGTCTGTTTCCGTGCTGCATGACTTGAGGAAGTCCCAATTTTAGACAGCATTTCCATGGTAATCTACATCTTAAGCACAACCTATTATGGCCTAATTAAACCGAAGTATAGCAGAGGCCAAAGAAGGATTAATCCATCACATTCTCATGATGAATCATAAGATCATTGCCTGTCCATTATTAAAGACCACAAGAAGCCAAAGTCAGAATTGTTAAAGCATCCATAACGACAGCCTCCTGTGCTCCGAGGAATAAATGCCAATCTCTCCCTAAACCTCAGGCCCTCGACTCCTGGCAACATGCTCATCAATCTTTTAGTTTAATTTAGTGATACAGCATGGAATAATGCCCTTCGGTCCACCGAGTTCACGCCGACCAACGATCTCCGTGCACTAGCCCTATCCTACACACTAAGAACAATTTTTCCCAAACGGGTACATCTTCGGAGTTTGAGGGGAAACCGGAACACCTGGAGAAAACCTATGCGGTCACGGGGCGAATGCACAAATTCCATACAGACATCACCCATAGTCAGGATCGAACCTAGGTCTCTGCCACTGTACAGCAGCAACTCTGCAGCACTGTGCACCCTGCACTTTTCTGCTCTCTTTCCAGTTTAGCAGCATTTTTCTTACGACAGGATGGCCAAAACTGAACACAATAAATAATCTGAAATGTATGTAAATGTATTCAAATAAACAGACCAAAAACTATAGATGCTGGAATATTGAGCAACAAACAAACCATTGGAGGAACTCAGCAGGCCAGGCAGCATCTGTGAAGGTAATGGGCAGGTGACACTTGGGTCAGATCTTTCTTCTCCCTGACACTTAAGTCTTTGCTGAGTCTCTCCAGCAGTAGAAACAAGGAACTGCAGATGTTGATTTACACAAAAGGAGACCGTGTTGGACTAACTCGGCAGGTTCGGCATCATCTTTGCATTGTTCCAGCAGTTTAATTTTTGCTCAGATAAACAATATTCTCCATTTTATGGAATAATATACATTAATCATCATCATCATTGAAAACATCAACGGGCACGGTGCCTTACAATGCTATGTTCGACAGTGATCGCAACTTCTACTGAAGTGTGGATGGCCGTTGGCTCGCTAGGAGCTCATTCGCCCTTTGACAGGTCTTGTTTTTGATCCTGCTGGGAGTCCACAGCCCCCTCATCAGCTGGCAAATCAGGTGGGAGAGACTATCCAACTATCTGACCATGGAGCAGGTAGCACGGGATTACATGGTACCCATGGCGGGGGGGAACTCCCCCTGACCTGACCATGACATTAAGCAGATTACTCCATTTTGAATGCATGTAATACATCTTTTGTCAAGATTATTTCATTGAAGCAGTATTTATGAGGAAGCAGGCCCTTTGGCTCACCAAGTCCTCGCCAACCATCGATCACCTGTACACTGGCAAATTATTACCCAACTCTTTCAATAGACAATAGGTGCAGGAGTAGGCTATTCAGCCTTTCGAACCAGCCCCGCCATTCAATGTGATCATCCTCAATCAGTAACCCGTTCCTGCCTTCTCCCCATATCCCCTGACTCCGCTATTTTTAAGAGCCCTATCTAGCTCTCTCTTGAAAGCATCCAGAGAACCTGCCTCTAAGGCAGAGAATTCCACAGACTCACCACTCTCTGTGAGAAAAAGTGTTTCCTCATCTCCGCTCTAAATGGCTTACTCCTTATTCTTAAACTGGGGTCCCTAGTTCTGGATTCCCCCAACATCGGGAACACGTCTCCTGCCTTAACAATCTTATATGTTTCAATGAGATCCCCTCTCATCCGTCCCCACCCCAGAGTGTACAAGCCCAGCTGCTCCATTCTCTCAGCATATGAGTCTCGCAATCCCGGGAATTAACCGTAAACCTACGCTGCACTCCCTCAATAGCAAGAATGCCCTTCCTCAAATTACTTGCCTGCTGTACCTGCATGCTTACAATACAATACAATACAATATTTATTACATGTCATTTGAACCTCAGTGAGGCTCAAACGAAACTCCGTTTCCACAGCCATACAAACAAAGACAATATCCTACAGACATACACACCATTCCATTTACAAAAACATCCATCACAGTGGACCCACTGTGATGGAAGGCAAAGTATTTTCTCTCCCCTGTTCTCCATTTCTCTCCCGATGTCCAAGCCCCAGGTGGGCGATGATAAGTCCCACGGCCATTTTAGGCCGTGCCGGGCGATTTACGGCCCCGCTCCCGGTCTAAATGTCACAAAGTTGGAGCCCCCGGCGGGCGCTGGAATGTCCCACTACCATGAAGCCGTGCCGGGCGATGTACGGCCCCGCTCCGGGTCGTTCCAACCCCACGACACGGGCTAGAGAAGTCACATTGCGGGAGTTCCGGAAAGCGGTCTCTCCCCCCGGACCGGCGAGCACCCGATGTCCCAGTCCACCGGACCTGCGGCTGCAGCTGGAGCCTCTGAGCCCCAGGAGTCGAGTCGCAGCAGCAAGCCACCACCGCTCCCCACGCTCCGATGCCGGCCAGCCCCACAATGGTACGTCCGCAGCTCCGCAGGCTCCGTGACTGGAGCCCCCAGGTCGTTCAGGCTGGAGGCCGCTCCACGGTGCTAGGCCCCAACGACAACGGAGACCCGACAAGGAAAAGGTCGGGTCTCACGCACAGGGAAGAGATTTTTTAAAGTTACCCCCACCCCCCCCCACCCCACATAAACACAGTTAAAAACACTATTAAAAAACACAAAGAAAAAAAAGACAAAAAAAAAAAGACAAAAAAAAAAAAGACAGACAGGCTGCAGGGGCCGCTGCAACAGTGAGTAGCGCCGCCGCCTTCTTCATATGCTTACTTTCATAGACTGATGTACAAGGACCCCCAGATCCCGTTGTACAACCCCTGATCTAAGTATTTATTTTTGTCACCATGCAACGGCATCATATCAAATTATCTGATAAAGCAATATTTCTACATTTTAGGAACCTTCCAACATGCAATTCAGTTTCCAAAAACAACAGCATGTAAAAATAAAATATCACATACTAATTTATATGCTTTATTTTAATCAAGAAAGTTTTTTGTGCTGGATGAAATTCAGCACATTTAAGGTGGATTTTACTTATGGATCTCAGTAGTATTCACTCCACTTGCTGAACAATATACCAACTAACAAACAATTCATTCATGCAACTGGTTAATAATACAATTAGTGTGTCGGAAAGAACTGCAGATGCTGGTTTACACTGATGATAGACCCAAAATGCTGGAGTAACTCAGTGGACAGGCAGCATCTCTGGATAGAAGGAATGGGTGACGTTTCGGGTCGAGACCCTTCCTAGTGGGTTTGTCTATTAGGATCTTCCGCCGACAAAAAGGCACTAACCTGAAAAATTGGAGAAATCAGATTAAATGTATTGGTTGACAGTGTCATTGTTCCAAACAGCACTATGTGTATCAACTAATCGGAATGTCAGTCACTTCTGTTTCAGTAGGGATATTAGCTCAATTAATTTTAAAGTTAAAAAATCAAATAATGTGCATTCAGATGCTATTATCTGATAGAACAAATTTCAAGGCTTCTCCAGGAGCCTATTTAGTATATATATAGTATATATATTACTAAAACTCTCATCATGTTTGTTTGAATGTGCGTGTGCATGATATCTCAAAACCCCGCCAAATCGATATATGATAGCACTACAATTTTTGGCCACCTTACTCACCATTGGCCTTTTGATGTAAATGAAACAAATTTCGTTCGGATTAATGGTATATTTTAAACCTTCCAAAAATCACTTTTCAAGCCATTTCCACTTGCCCTGCCCATCAGCCGTGTTACAATGACGCCACAATGATCCCGAGTCTCATTTACATAAAACTCAGTTTTAATCAAGTTCATTTACATACCGAATCACAATTACATAAAACTCAGTTTTAATCAAACTCATTTACATAAAACTTAGTTTTAATCAAATTCTTCTGTTTTCATTAACAGCTAACATTGTGTTTGGGATATTTTAAAGAAAAATCGTGATTTTCATTGTGGGGGGGTGGGATATGGGGAAGGTTTGATTATTTTTAAAAACATCACGATTTTCATTGTGGGGAGGGGTGGGATAGGGAGTAGATGAGGAGTGGGGGAACAGGGGGATAGAGGGAGAGGAGTAGGAAGGTGTTTGTAAATGATCCACTACAACATACATGGTAGGGGAAAGTGGGGGAGGTGAGGAGGGAGAGTGGGAAAACGGGGGAGTGGGGGAGGAAGGGAGTGGGGGATAGAGGGAAAGGAGGGCAATGGGGGAGGTGAGGAGGGAGAGCGGGGGAGTGGGATATGGGGGAGGTGAGGAGTGGGGGAGCACGGAGATAGAGGGAGAGGAAGGGGTAGGGATGAGAGAGTGATTATGGAGGGTGAGAGGGAGAGACTGAAGGTAGGGGAATGGAGAGGGAAGGAGAGGTGAGGGAGGGCGTGGGGGAGGGGAGGAGGATAGGGGTAAAAAGGGAGGGTGAAGAGGAGGGGAGGCAGTGCTGGGGATGAGCGGGAATGGAGAAGGATAGGGCTCTAGGAAGAGGGATGGCGAGGCGCAGTTGGGGAGGGTTGCCGTGAGTCTCATCACAATGGAGATCATTTGGAATCCCTCAGCCGCGTGTGTTATTGGGGGCTATGGGTGAGTGGTGGAATATTGCGTTGGGGACAGGGCCCAATGGGTCCACATCTGGTCTAGAATATCATATACTTATTAAAACTCTGATATTATGTGTGTATATGTGTGTATATATTTGCTTGTCTTTACAAAAACACTACGCGGTAATGATAACATTTTTACATATTCTGATTCACATTTTTCCCCTTAGCAGAGAACACCTTCACTGAACATTTTATGCTTTATTTCTCGACTTATTACTGATTAAAGTTTTTTAAAATTCAGGCCTATTGAAGCCACCGCAATTGCCTGTACGGAGGCCCGATGTCCCTGTCCGTTCTCACCGGGTGGTCTTGCCCCGGCGTCAGGAGAGTCCTTTCGGCGGCTGGGCCACTTGGAACGGCCGCTTCCTGGTTGGAGCCCGCGGCTGCCGAAGCCGACAAGGCCGCGCCGGTTTGGCGCTCCCAGGCTCCAGATGAAAAAGTCGGCGCCCGCTCTCCGCACTGCCGCCTCTCCGCACTGCCGCCTTGCCGCCTCTACGCACGCCGTCTCTCCGCTCCGCAAACCCGCAGCCCGGAGATGTTGCTCACGGCGGTCCAGCTCGCCAGAGCTCCAGCGCGGCGACCCAGGCAAGGCATCGCCCGCTCCGCTCCGCTCCAGCGCTGTGCCGCCACCCAGGCCGAGGTGCTGGGTGGTTCCCGCCAAGAAACGGCGCTCCAAGCCCGCTGGTAGGCCACGAGGACGGGTCGACGGGCAGCCCGGAAAAAAGGCTGCCACACCTCAAAAGACTTTGAATTTAAAATGACCAGCTTCAACTGATGATGCCACAATGGCTCAGCTAGCAGTAATCAGCTTCACTGAAGATTTCATCCTATATTTCACAAGTTATTCGCAATTAAAGTTTTCAATATGCCAGCAAGATTTTTACTGTTAAAATCATTTCTCCCAGCTTCCAACACACTTCGATACAAAGTTGCAAGACAGAAACACTCTGAACTTTTCATCTCAATGGGATTTTTTAACAGGAGGGGAAGGGCCAAATGGTATTGCAATGGAACTGCTGAGGTAGGCAGGGGAGTGCTGGAATCTTGTGTTCGGGAACGGGTTAAGCTGCGTTGGTGGAACGGCTGAATGGTGGAATATTGCATTGGGAGACCACACCTTTGGGGAGCAGACATATTCTGATTCACATTTTTCATTAAAATAATTCCTGCCAGCTTCCAACACACTTCGATACAATGTTGCGACTAATAAACACTAAACTTTTCACCTCACAGGAGGGGGAGGGCGAATTGATATTGTAACACGCAGGGGACGTGCAATTGGAATTATTTTAAAAGCCTACTGCTGAGGGAGGCTGGGGAGTGTTGGAATCTTAAGTTATGGAACGGCTTGAATTGGAAGACCACGCCTCCCATGGGGGCTACGGGTAGAGAACGGGTGCATTGGGGGAACCGACGGGTCTGCACTTGGCCTGGTATATTACTAAAACTCTCATCTTATTTGTTTGTATATATGCAGATGTGTGTGGGTGGGTCCCCGAAAAACCGCCAAAACAGCACACGATTGTGCAACAATTGTTGGCCCACCTTCCTCACCATTGTCCTGCAATGTAAATGAAACTATTTTCGTTCAGATTGATGGTGTATTTTACGTTATCTATCTATATTAAAAGTGTGTGTGTGTGTGTGTGTGTGTGTGTGTGTGTGTCTGTGTGTGTGTGTGTGTGTGTGTGTGTGTGTGTGTGTGTGTGTGTGTGTGTGTGTGTGTGTGTGTGTGTGTGTGTGTGTGTGTGTGATTCGATTTTCAGATATTTTTTCAGATTAGATATTTACCCTTTGATTCCTTGGTCCGCCAAAACCACACGCTGAAACTCCGAGAGTTTTTCCATTTCGCTAGCGATTTCACTTTTACATTCGCTAATCCACTCATTACATTTAGACATTGTAATGTATACGTTTTTTAATAAAATTCTTCTCCCCCCACCCCTCCCCACACTCACTCATTTTAAAATCTAAACGGGACTCACGAGCTGCTGACGTCACAATACCCACATGCCGACCAATCCAGGCCCACCTGCCTCCAGGCCCCGCCCGCCCGCCGCTGTGGATTAAAGGCGCAGAGAGATCGAGAAACTTCTGCAGAACAAACATTCTACAGCTCCGTTCCGCTGTAGCTTCTTTGTTCTACACATCTCGGGGCAGCGACGCGCTGAACCTTATCATCACTGTTGGCGCAGCTCGTGAAGCCTTGCGCGCTCATTTCAGCTGTGGGTTTACAGTCAGAAGCCGCTTCTCTCTCCCTCTTCATTTGGCTGCCCGGCGCTCCTCCACCCCTTCCCCCCCCGTTGCCCGCACCATGCCAAGTACGCCCGTGCCACGCCTCCCGCAGCTCGACTCCCGCCCGCCCGATCACTCCAACCCCGCCCCCACTTCACCTCTCTCCCCCACCTCCCCTTCATCTCCCCCTTCACCCCCACTCGCCCTCTCCCCCCAGACAGAGCAGAACGCCGGCTGTTGCCAGAACCGCAGCCGTAGTTTTTCAGCTTCTGACAACCGTGCCCGACCGACCTGCTTCAGGGGAGAAATCCCTGTGTGTGACTGTTTGCGCTCTCCATTCAAGCAGACTCTCTCATCTGTTTGTGGGGGCGGGTGCTTAGTGTGTGTGATGACACACGCTCCTCCCCCCGAACGCCAGAGTCTTCACTGACATGTTACAAAGGACCCGCTGTTTGTCTGGGCGGGTGCTTAGTGTGTGTGACGGTTATGGGGTAAAAGGAGCAAATTAATAATATTAATATAATATCAAGGGGGGTAGTTAGCATGTGTGCGGGATGGTAGTTAGTGTGTGTGACGCCACATGCTGCCCCCCCCCCCCCGCCCGCAACTGTGTGTGGGTGTACGGCAATTTTCATTTGAAACGTTTCTCCTCGAAAACCAGACGCAAAAACGCAGAGATTTTTACAATTTCGCCAGCGATTTAACTTATGAATTCGGATATGCACTCCTCATTAAAATTCGTTATTTATCTCTACACATTTTCAATAAAATTCTTCGCAAAACTTACTGTTTTGTTTAAATCAGAGCGTACCCAGCTGCGGCAGCTGCGGACGTCATAATGCCCTTGCCCGCGGCACCGCCCCCCCCCCACTCAATTCAAGCAGATGCTGTCATCGCACCCTCGCCCCCCCCCCCCCCACCCCCACATCGTACTTGTGGTGAACTTTCACAAAGTTTGAATTGAAGAGGAATATGCGATTGGCCGAAGGTGAGGGTGAGTAATCTCAATTTTTGTTGGATGTAGGAGAGGACAAGATTGAAAAGAATGAAGACAATGAAATTAACATTCCAGAAGACATGGTTCTCTCAGCAAGAACACTGGATGACTGCATTGATTATATCTATCCAGCATTTGATGACCCTGCAACAATATTCTCTAACAATTGTATCTTGGTTCCTCACAATGATACGATGAGAAGAATCAATTCTACTTGTGTCAGACGCTTCACTGGCACCATGAGGGAGTACTATTCTTTCAATACTATCACTGACGGAACGAATTCGACTCACTTCCCAACGGAATTCCTCGATTCAGTCGAGATTTGTGGATTACCACCACACAAATTGGAGTTGCAGAAAGGATCTCCAATCGTTTTAATCAGAAACTTGCAGCCCCCAAAGCTATGCAATGGAACGAGGTTGATTGTAGAACAGCTACACAATAATATAATCGTTGCTAGAATCAACATGGGGGCCTACAAAGAAGAGATTGTTCTCATTCCGAGGATGAAGATCAATTTGTCAGAACATTAAAACATTTCCATTAGGCGGAGCCAATTCCCTATTCAGTCGAGTTTTGCGAGGACAATTCATAAGGCACAAGGACAAACCATGGAGAAGGTCTTGATCTACCTTGAGAAACCGGTATTTCAACATGGCCAACTATATGTGGCTCTTAGCAGAGGAAAGGTGAAGGAACAAGTAAAAGTGTTCCTGAAGGATGATAATAATAATAATAATACATTTTATTTATGGGCGCCTTTCAAGAGTCTTAAGGACACCTTCCAAAAATTTAGCAGGTAGAGGAAAAACATGTAAGGGGAATGAAATAAATAGTAGAGACATGACTAGTACACAAAGTAAAGACAGAATACAATTCAAAACACAATATGAGGCAATTAATGCACAGATGAAAAGGGAGGGGGACGTGGGGCTAAGGATAGGCAGACGTGAAGAGATGGGTCTTGAGGCGGGACTGGAAGATGGTGAGGGACACGGAATTGCGGATCAGTTGGGGGAGGGAGTTCCAGAGCCTGGGAGCTGCCCTGGAGAAGGCTCTGTCCCCAAAACTGCGGAGGTTGGACTTGTGGATGGAGAGGAGACTGGCTGATGTGGATCTGAGGGACCGTGAGGGTTGGTAGGGGGAGAGGAGGTCAGTGAGATATGGGGGGGGGCCAGATGGTGGAGGGCTTTGTAGGTGAGGATCAGGATTTTGAAGGTGATCCGGTGGGAGATGGGAAGCCAGTGAAGTTGTTTGAGGACTGGAGTGAAGTGATGCCAGGATTTGGTGTGGGTGATGAGTCGGGCGGCTGCGTTCTGGACCAGTTGGAGTCGGTTGATGTAGGTGGAGCTGATGCCAAGGAGAAGTGAGTTGCAATAGTCCAGTCGGGAGGAGATGAAGGCATGGATGAGTCTTTCAGCAGCGGGAGATGTGAGAGAGGGTCTGAGTTTGGCGATGTTGCGGAGATGAAAGAAGGAGGTTTTAATGACATGGCGGATGTGAGGCTCAAGGGAGAGGGTGGAATCAAAGATCACGCCAAGGTTGCGGGCCTTGGGAGATGGGGAGACAGTGGTGCCGTCGATGGTGAGAGTGGGGTTATTGATTTTGCTGAGTGTGGCTTTGGAGCCTATGAGGAGGAATTCTGTCTTATCGCTGTTGAGTTTGAGGAAGTTATGTTGCATCCAGGTTTTCATAGCTGACAAACAGGAGTTGATATGGGAGAGGGGGGGGGGGGGGGTTGTGGGGGGATTTGGAGCCGAGGTAGATCTGGGTGTCATCGGCGTAACAGTGGAAGTCCAGGTTGAAGTGGCGGAGTATCTGACCAAGGGGGAGGATGTAGATGATGAAGAGGAGGGGGCCGAGTACAGAGCCTTGGGGAACGCCTTGAGTGACTGTGGCTGTAGCAGAGGTGTGGTTGTGGACAGAGATGAAGTGTGATCTGTTGGAAAGGTAGGAACGGAGCCAGCTGAGTGCAGAGCCTTCAATGCCGAGGTCTTTTGAGTCTGGTGAGCAGGATGTTGTGGTTCACTGTATCGAAGGCTGCGCTCAGGTCGAGGAGGATGAGGATGTTGAGGGAACCAGTGTCAGCAGAGGTGAGGAGGTCGTTGAGGACTTTGAGGAGAGCAGTTTCTGTGCTATGGAGGGGGTGAAAGCCAGATTGGAGGGGTTCAAGTAGGTTATACGCAAGGAGGTGGGAATGAAGTTGCGACGCAACGATACGCTCCAGGGTTTTTGAAAGAAAGGGGATGGGACATCAACCAGGAATGTTGTCATTAGACAAATGCTTTGTTGAGCAATGACTCCTGTATTAAGTGCTCTGAGGATCTCCGAAAAATAATGGAAGTTTGCATGGAACAAGAGACACAACAATAAGTTGCCAAAATACAGCCAAAATGGTACACAATAGTGCAATGTCTTTTTTATTCATATGTTGATTTATTGATAGATATAATTGTCTTTAGAAGTTTATAAATTTCTACAATAGATGAAATTGTCTATAAATACCTTGTATAAATAGATAAATTGTAGATAAATACCTACATCGTGATAAATATTTTTCTCTTTTTTTACATCGTGCAAAGAAATGGGAGTAATCGAGTTGCTGGATGGTCAAGGAACAACACAAAGCGATGCCGAGAAGCAGTGATGAGCAGAACGGCACAAGAGACAAGAGGAAGTTGCCAAAATACAGCCAGATCTGTACACGATAGTACAATGTCTTTAGAAGTTTATAAATATCTACAAAAGATTAAATTGTCCTTTTTATTCATATGTTATTGGCTTCATAGAAGGAATGAAGACGCAACAAGAACTAACATCAGAAATTTCTCCAAAAAAAGGAATTCAAGCCAAAAGTAATGAACAGCCGTGACAAGGGAAACAATCTCGAGGATCAACAAGAAAGAACATAAAACAGAGGGGAGGAAGAGACCCAACAAGAAATAACTGAATATGTTGAGGATCAACGAGAGTGGAGGAGTGGGATAGGGAGTGGTGAGGAGTGGGGGAGGAGGGGGATAGAAGGAGAGGAGGGGGGCTAGGGAGGCGGGAGGGGTTATGGAAGGAGGGAGGGAGGGAGGGAGGGACAGACAGGGGAGTGGAAAGGAGAGGGAGTGGGGGAGGGAGGAGGAGAGAGAAAAGAAGAGGATGAAGAGGAGGGGGATGAAGTGCTGGGGGATGAGGGGGAATGGAGGAGGATAGGGGTAGGAAGAGGGATGGCGAGGTAATGGAGGGGAGTGGAAGAGAGAGGAGGGGACGGAGGGGGTGAGGGGAGGAAGCAAGAGGAGGGTTGGTGGAGGGTGGGGAGAGTGAGGATAATGGAGGAGGGGAATAGGGAAGAGGGAGAGTGAGATGCGTTCACATTGATCTTATTTTTTACAAGTTATTACCATTTTAAACTAAAAATATCAGCCGCTCCTGCGCAGTTGGGGGCTATGGGTCAGTGGTGGAATATTGCGTTGCGGGAACAGGGCCCAACGGGTCCCACTTGGTCTATTGGTATTATAGTCCTCATCTAACGACAAGGAAAAGTCATCCTGGGTGCCCAGATATGTTAATAATTCACTGAATTTATGCCCTTCTGTGTGAAGCTATACTACCAGGAAGTTAATATTGGCATCATTCCAAACACTGCAGTTGGAATGGTTGTTTTTAAATCTTGATAGAACTTATGAAGCAGGATTTTGGGACGATGAAATCTACCATTCATAATTATGCCAAGAATGGATTATTTATTTACATAGTTACTGGGCAAGAAATTAGGATGTGTTTGGAGAATTATCAATTTCCTCTGACAGAGAAAGACAAGCAAACACATCTTGTCAGTATCAAATGGCAGCATGAAGTACCTACTCTTCAGAAAGCACCTTTTAAATGGGAATAGTTTTACAGTGCCCTCCATAATATTTGGGACAATGACCATCATTTATTTATTTACCTCTGATTTACCACAATTTGAGATTTGTAATAGAAAAAAAATCACATGTTGTTAAAGAGCACACTGCCAGATGCTATTAAAGGCCATTTTTATACATCTGGGTTTCACCATGTAGATATTACAGCTGTGTTTATACATAGTCCCACCCATTTGAGGGCACCATAATGTTTGGGACATGGCTTCACAGGGATTTGTAATTGCTCAGGTATGTTTAATTGGCTCCTTAATGCAGGTATAAGAGAGTTTTCAGCACCTAGTCTTTCCTCCAGTCTTTCCATTACCTTTGGAAACCTTTATTGCTGTTTATCAATATGAGGACCCAAGTTGTGCCTATGAAAGTCAAAGAAGCCATTATGAGACTGAGAAACAAGAATAAAACTGCTAGAGACATCAGACAAACCTTAGGCTTACCAAAATCAACTGTTTGGAACATCATTAAGAAGAAAGAGAGCACTGGTGAACTTACAAATCGCAAAGGGACGGGCAGGCCAAGGATGACCTCCACAGCTGATGGCAAAAGAATTCTCTCTATAATCAAGAAAAATCCCCAAACACCTGTCCGACAGATCAGAAATACTCTTCAGGAGTCAGGTGTGGATTTGTCAATGACCACTGCTGCAGAGGACTTCATGAACAGAAATAAAAACGCTACACTGCAAGATGCAAACCACTGGTTAGCTGCAAAAATAGGATGGCCAGGTTACAGTTTGCCAAGAAGTACTTAAAAGAGCAACCACAGTTCTGGAAAAAGGACTTGTGGACAGATGCGACGAAGATTAATTTATATCAGAGGGATGGCAAGAGCAAAGTATGGAGGAGAGAAAGAACTGCCCAAGATACAAAGCATACCACCTCATCTGTGAAACACGGTGGTGGGGGTGTTACAGCATGGGCATGTATGGCTGCTGAAGGTACTGGCTCACTTATCTTCATTGATGATACAACCGCTGATGGTAGTAACAGAATGAATTCTGAAGTATATAGACACATCTTATCTGCTCAAGTTCAAACAAATGCCTCAAAACTCATTGGCCGGCGGATCATTCTACAGCGAGACAATGATCCCAAACATACTGCTAAAGCAACAAAGGAGTTTTTCAAAGCTAAAAAATGATCAATTCTTGAGTGGCCAAGTCAATCACCCGATTTGAACCCAATTGAGCATGCCTTTTGTATGCTGAAGAGAAAACTGAAGGGGACTAGCCCCCAAAACAAGCATGAGCTAAAGATGACTGCAATGCAGGCCTGGCAGAGCATCACCAGAGAAGACACCCAGCAACTGGTGATGTCCATGAATCGCAGACTTCAAGCAGTCATTGTATGCAAAGGATATGCAACAAAATAATAAACATGACTACTTTCATTTACATGGCATTGCTCTGTCCCAAACATTTTGGTGCCCTGAAATGGGGGGGGGGGGGGGACTATGTATAAACACTGCTGTAATTTCTACATGGTGAAACCAAAATGTATAAAAATGGCCTTTAATAACATCTGACAATGTGCACTTTAACCATATGTGATTTTCTTCTATTATAAATCTCAAACTGTGGAGTACGGAAGCAAATGAACAAATGATGGGTCTTTGTCCCAAACATTATGGAGGACACTGTACATGCTGCTGATAATATCTGCTATCTTGCTTAGGTAAGTTATTATTCTCCTACAAGCCTCAAGAGCATGGCATCAAGGGTGTAGTTCCACAGTAAAGGGCAACCTATTTAAGATTAATTGAAGAAACTGATTCACATCCTATTGCACACCACATTCATTTTATGAACGTGTAAGTCCACAATAATTGGTTTCAGGAGCAATGCTTTTATAGTACTTAAATTATTTAAATATGAATAATTGAAAGCATTTATTCACATTTCCCGCATTTCTCTTCAAAGACACATTTTAGGCATTTTACAACTTAACATTGTTGGCCATTTTCTGCAAAAGGTTTGCCATAACTAATTGCCTGCCTCTTTGTAGGGTACGTCGAACAATCCTTGTTCGAAGCGTACCGTGGCCCTATCCCCGAACTCTACCTCTGCTACACTGACGACTCCATTGGTGCTACCTCCTGCACCCATGCAGAACTCACTGACTTCATCCCTTTCACCACTAACTTCCATCCGGCACTCAAATTCACCTGGACCATTTCCGACATCTCCCTACCATTTCTAGACCTTACCATCTCCAACGCAGGTAACAAATTATTGACCAACATCTACTACAAACCCGCTGACTCCCATGGCTATCTGGACTACACTTCCTCCAACCCTGCTTCCTGTAAGGACTCTATCCCTTACTCCTAATTCCTCAGTCTACGCCGCATCTGCACCCAGGATGAGGTGTTCCAAACCAGGGCATCGGAGATGTCCTCATTCTTTAGGGAACGGTCTCCTCTATATCACACAGGGTCTCCTCTATATCACGCAGCGCCGCTCTCACTTCCCATCCCCCTACTCATAACAAGGACAGAGTCCCCCTTGTCCTAACCTTCCACCCTACCAGCCGTCGCATACAACATATAATCCTCCGACATTTTCGCCACCTTCAACGGGATCCCACCACTGGCCACATCTTCCCGTCTCCTCCCCTTTCTGCAGAGACCATTCCCTCCGTAACTCCCTGGTCAATTCGTCCCTTCCCACCCAAACCACCCCCTCCCCCGGTACTTTCCCTTGCAACCGCAGGAAATGCTCCACTTGCCGCATTACCTCCCCCCCTCGACTCCATCCAAGGACCCAAGCAGTCTTTCCAGGTGAGGCAGAGGTTCACCTGCACCTCCTCCAACCTCATCTTTTGCATCCGCTGTTCCAGGTGTCAACTGCTCTACATCGGTGAGACCATCGCAGGCCTGGTAATCGCTTCGCCCAACACCTCCGCTCAGTTCACAATAGCCAACCTGATCTCCCGGTGGCTCAGCACTTCAACTCCGAATCTGGCCTTTCTGTCCTGGGCCTCCTCCATGGCCAGAGTGAGTCCCACCGCAAATTGGAGGAACAGCATCTCATATTTCGCTTGGGTAGTTTACACCTCCAGCGGCATGAACATTGACTTCTCCAATTTAAGGTAGTCCTTGCTTTCTCCCCTTCTCCTCCCCTTCCCAACTCTCCTGCAGCCTACTATCTCCACCTCTTCCTTTCTTTTTTCCGCCCCCCTCGACATCAGTCTGAAGAAGGGTCTCGACCCCAAATGTCGCCTATTCCTTCGCTCCATAGAATCTGCCTCACCCGCTGAGTTTCTCCAGCTTTTTTGTCTACCCTGTAAAGTAACATCGTCCTTTCAAGTGCCTTGAATGCCCCGTTCTTAAGGTAATAAAGTATTTAGGTAAGAAAGTTGTAATGGCTTGGATATTGCAAAGCAACAGCATCTACCATTCACCGTACTGCCAGCTGCTTGCAGACTTGAGCACTCACTTGCAATCATTATGTGATCCATTGCAGCAATGCCTACAGGAAATCTGTGGCATCTGTAAGCAGGCCAAATAACAGCAAGATCCTTTCACTAAACAGTGAAGAAACTTCACTGAGGCATGCAGAGTCTAACCTAGAAAGTACAAACTAAATATTATCAATTAGATTAAAGATGTGTAAGAAAAAATGGATCGGAAACAGCTAGAGAAAAGTAAAATAAGTTCCCCAACATTAATTAAATCCTGAAGAAAATTGCAAACATCTTAAATTCGTGTGGAACTTGCATTCTCTTTGTTACTTTGTGAGTTTCCCTAGGTTTTGTTAGCTTCCACCCACAACCCCAAAATGTCACAATTTATAGGTTAATTGGTTATTGTAAATGCCCAGAAATGCCCAGATATGGAGATACTGTAGGTAGATGGAGAATCAGCATGAAGTTAATGGACATGCGAAAGAGACAAGGTACAAAATGGGAGAATGGGATCGAAATGCCTCTTTCCAAGTCATAAGACAAAGTTACATTTTCATTTTAATGGTGACTGAAGTTGTTTAGCTATAATTGTAACTGTTCTTGATTAACTCATATCTAAATCCACCCTAACTTTTTCTGACAAGTGTAAAACTTGTTTGCAAATATTACTATTTCATACCTTCAATACTGAATCCATTGGGACTTGTATAGGTCAATCTGGGTACCTGATGCAGCAAATTGCATTTGTTTTTATTTAATTATTTCTGCGGATCCTGTTACTGTCAAATTTTAGTTTTCAATTTAACTTCATTCACAGTGGCGCAGCAGTACAGTTGCTGCCTTACAACGCCAGAGACCCGGGTTCGATCCTGATTTTGGGTGCCGCCTGCACGGAGTTTGTACGTTCACCCTGTGACCTGCGTGGGTTTTCTCCGTGGTGCTCCGGTTTCCTCCCACACTCCACAGACGTACAGATTTGCAGTTTAATTGGCTTTGATAAAATTGTAAATTGTCCACAATGTGTGTAGTCAAGTCAAGTCAAGTCAAGTTTATTCGAGCTGTGCAGTGAAATGAAAAGTGGCAATGCTCGCGGACTTTTGTGCAAAAAGACAAACAAACAAACAACAAACAAACTATAAACACAATCACATATTCTTTTACATTTTAAATATTGTGGGCGGAAGGAAAAATGTTCAGTAAAGTTAGGCCCTGGTGAGATAGGAGTTTACAGTCCGAATGGCCTCTGGGAAGAAACGCCTTCTCAACCTCTCCGTTCTCACAGCATGGCAACGGAGGCGTTTGCCTGACTGTAGCAGCTGGAACAGTCCGTTGCAGGGGTGGAAGGGGTCTCCCATGATTTTATTGGCTCTGGAATTGCACCTCCTGATGTATAGTTCCTGCAGGGTGGCGAGTGAAGTTCCCATAGCGCGTTCGGCCGAACACACTACTCTCTGCAGAGCCTTCTTGTCCTGGGCAGAGCAATTCCCAAACCAGATGGTAATATTTCCGGACAAGATGCTTTCCACAGCCGCTGAGTAGAAGCACTGGAGGATCCTCGGAGACACTCTGAATTTCCTCAATTGCCTGAGGTGGTAAAGGCGCTGCCTTGCCTTACTCACGAGTGCTGCGGCGTGTGATGTCCATGTCATATCCTCAGAGATGTGGACTCCCAGATATTTGAAACAGCTCACCCTATCCACAGTATCCCCGTTTATCCTCCATGGTGTGTACGTCCTCGGATGATGTGCCCTCCTAAAGTCCACGATCAGCTCCTTAGTTTTTTTGATGTTCAAGAGGAGGCTGTTGTCCTGGCACCAGTGCTAGATCAGCCACCTCCTCCCGGTAGGCCTTCTCATCGTTGTCTGAGATCAGGCCCACCACCACAGTGTCATCAGCAAACTGAACTATTGAGTTGGAGCTGAACCTAGCCACACAGTCATGTGTGTACAGGGAGTACAATAGGGGGTTGAGGACGCAACACTGGGGCGATCCTGTGCTCAGGGTGAGGGACTTCGATGTATTCCCTCCCATCTTGACTACCTGGGGCCTGGCACACAGGGCCAAGGCACACAGGGGGTGTTGAGCCCAGTAGCTTCACGGCCAGTCTGGTGGGGACTATCGTGTTGAAGGCTGAACTGAAGTCTATGAACAGCATCCTCACGTAGCCCCCCTTCTGGCTGTCAAGATGAGAGAGAGCGGTGTGCAAAACCTGGGAGACCGCATCGTCCGTGAATCTGTTCGGACGGTATGCGAACTGTGTAGGATAGCTGGTCAGTTGGCTCGGTGGGCCGAAGGGTTTCGCCCTATATCTTTAAACTAAACTAAATAAAAGTGATCATTACAAAACAAATCTTTGGACACTCTCCACCAAGAAACGTACATCTGATTGATAATAATGCACATGAAATAAGATAAAAAATACAAGATAAACATTTTTTTAAATTGATCTACATGAGAATATCAACTTTTCTATTAAGCGAAATAAGGAAATGGTTACCAAGACACTCAGCAATTTCCACTCTTTAAAGTCCTGCCAAAGTATCATTAAAGTCTACCTAAACAAGCAACTACCACTTCAATTTATAGTCTCATCCAAGCAACATGTCTGACAATACAACATTTGGGTCAATGGTGCAAGGAATTGTCAATTTAAATTGTGCATGTAAAATGTAATCTCTTTTTCTAACGGATGAGGAAACAAAATAAAACCTACTGGATTCATGTGGTAAGTAAAATATTGAAGAAAGAACTGCAGATGCTGGAAAAATCGAAGGTAGACAAAAAAATGCTGGAGAAACTCAGCGGGTGAGGCAGCATCTATAGACAGAAGGAATTGGCGACGTTTTGGGTTGCGACCCTTCTTCATACTGATGTCAGGGGGGGGGACGGGAAAAAGAAAGGAAGTAGGCGGAGACAGTAGGACTTGTGGGAGAACTGGGAAGGGGGAGGGGAAGGAAGGAGAAAGCAAGGGCTATCTAAAATTAGAGAAGTCAATGTTCATACCGCTGGGGTGTAAACTACCCAATCAAAATATGAGGTGCCGTTCCTCCAATTTGCGCTGGGCCTCACCCTGGCAATGGCGGAGGCCCAGGACAGAAACGTCAAATTGGTAATGGGAGGGGGAGTTGAAGTGCTGAGCAACCGGGCGATCTGGTTGGTTAAGACGGACTGAGCGGAGGTGTTCAGCGAAGCGATCGCCCAAATACTCAGGTTGCAAATCACCACAACAGTTTCAACCATTTAACAAAGAAATATGTAGTGTGCCTCAAAAGTAGAAAATACATTTAAAACATATATGCAGGTTTTCAAAGGGAAACTTCTAGAAATATGCTCCAGATCACGTATTATGGGTTATTTTAAAGCAAAATATTAACTTGCAAGAGGAAAATAAAACGTGGTTGAATTTTTACTATGAAGTACACAAGGCTGCCAATTTTTACCTGCTTGTCCTACAAAAACACAAACATTTCTTTGGTGGCTATATACAAGTTAACAGAAACAAAGACTTTTCTAATAGATTAAGCCCGGGTGGCGCCACCAGCAGTGGCTGCCTTGCCAACAGTCTGTCTCCTCCTTTCTTCTGTTTTTGTTATTTTAAGTATGTGTTATAAAGTATGTATTAGTGTTTCTTGGTTTGTTTTATGTGGGGGTTGGGGTTTGGGGAAACTTTTTTTCAATCTCTTACTTCGATGGAGATGCGATTTTTTCCCGTATCGTATCTCCGTCCGCACTGCGGCCTAACATCGTGGAGTTGGCGGCCTTTCCTGGAGACCGACGGGCGCTCCAATCCGCAGGAGTCTGTGGGACTTTAACATCCTGAAGCCCACGTTCTCTGGTAGGAAGAGGCCGACTCGAGAGCTGCATGCCGTG
Organism: Amblyraja radiata; assembly: GCF_010909765.2. Lineage (NCBI taxonomy): Eukaryota > Metazoa > Chordata > Chondrichthyes > Rajiformes > Rajidae > Amblyraja > Amblyraja radiata. The sequence continues at coordinate 133,471,740 of NC_045956.1, forward strand.
GAAAGAGTTTCAACCGCCCCGACGTGGGATTTTTGATCACCCCGACCAGGGCTTCGATCGTCGACTGCGGATGGTTTGACTGCCCCAACCGCGGGAGAACAAAGAGGAAGAAAATTGAATTTTATTGCCTTCCATCACAGTGAGGAATGTGGAATCCACTGTGATGGATGTCTATGTTAACTTTTATTTCATGTGGTTGTGTGTCTTGTTGCTTTTCACTTAGTATGGCTGTATGGTAACTCAAATTTCACTGTACCTTAACTGGTACATGTGACAATAAACTGACCTTGAAACATTGAAACCTTGATCTCATAAATTATTTTGAGTTGAAGTAACAATTAGGGCATTTTTGAAATTCTACAAAACAAACATAAGAATTGAAAAGATCCGAACTATTCTACACTGAACAAAGCAGCACCATCGTTTGGAATGTTTTAGAACAAAATATATTACAGCACAAGATGCCAAGACCACCTCGTATATCTAACTTATGGCACATCATCCATATCCTTCGATATCCTTGCCATAGAGGGAGTACAGAGAAGGTTCACCAGACTGATTCCTGGGATGTCAGGACTTTCATATGAAGAAAGACTGGATAGACTCGGCTTGTACTCACAAGAATTTAAAAGATTGAGGGGGGATCTTTTAGAAACTTACAAAATTCTTAAGGGGTTGGACAGGCTAGATGCAGGAAGATTGTTCCCGATGTTGGGGAAGTCCAGAACAAGGGGTCACAGTTTAAGGATAAGGGGGAAATCTTTTAGCACTGAGATGAGAAAAACATTTTTTACACAGAGAGTGGTGAATCTGTGGAATTCTCTGCCACAGAAGGTAGTTGAGGCCAGTTCATTGGCTATATTTAAGAGGGAGTTACATGTGGCCCTTGTGGCTAAAGGGAACAGGGGGTACGGAGCGAAGGCAGGTACATGATATTGAGTTGGATGATCAGCCATGATCATATTGAATGGTGGTGCAGGCTCGAAGGGCCGAATGGCCTACTCCTGCACCTATTTTCTATGTTTCTGTATCCTGCATAACTGAAGTCCCTCATCCCCAAAGTCATTTTGGTAAATTTCTTCCCTCACCTTGCAAAAACCTCACATCTTTCCAAAAGTGTAATGCTCAGAGCTGGGCATAGTACACCATTCCCCATGACCTACATATTCTGGTATCCCAATGCCTCAATTTATAAGGCTCAGATAGCTACTTTCTCAACCTGTCTGGCCACTTTCAAACTGTTCTTGTTTGTTTGCAGTTCTGTTTATGTATCCCTTTGAGGAAGTATGAGCAGAGGCAAAATAAATGTACCACTTGACATTTCTCAGCATTAAGTTTCATCAGGGACATGCACCCATTCCACCATCTTGGTCTATTCCTCTCACGGTGTCAAGTTCTGTGTCATATGCAAATTTGGATATGGTGCCTTGTTCACCCAAATCCAAATCATTAACATATATTAAGAAAAGCAGTGATCCTACTACCAATCCGTAGGGAACTGATTGGTACTAGTATTTGCGCTGAAAAGCAACTTCTTCTGAAGAAGGGTCTCGACCCGAAACAATGCCCATTCCTTCTATCCAGAAATGCTGCCTGTCTTGCTGAGTTACTCCAGCATTTTGTGTCTATCTTATTTTACCATTGACGACAGTGACTCTGTGACTGAAGAAGATTAGAAACTGAAGTAGAAACTGTGACAATGTTTTGGAGCAAAGAAAGTTGAGAAGATCTGATAAATGTGTACAAAATCATTTTACATTTATATTTTGTAGAGGGAAGTTGTTCCTATTAGCAGATGGTTAAAGACACAAGGGTTGGAGGTTTGGGCAAAAACATACAAAAAATCTGCAAGAAAAACTTAATTTATTTAACACAACAACACGTATAATGAAGAAAGAAAGAACTGCAGATGCTGGTTAATACACAATAGGACAGCGCTGGAGTAACTCAACACCTCAGGCAGAATCTGTGGAGAACAGAGAAAGATAACGTTTTGGGCAGGTGACATTTCGGGTCGAGGCCCTTCTTCAGAAAGTGAACCAGAATGGATGACCTGTGAGGACAGTGGAAACTAAATCAATCAACGCCTTCACCAGTCAATTGGAAGGGTTCTGGAGAGAAAATAAATTGCAGGTTGGGAATGATGAGATTGATCCTCTAGGAGCCATCATACATTTGACATACTGACAGGCCTCCTACTGAGACTTGTTCGATTCCACGAAAGTAGCTGACTACTATTAAATAAAAAATTGCAAAAACACTGAGACAAGATGCATTTAAACTGGTCTCCAACTCAAAAAAATCATACTTGTGGATTAATAGTCTAATAAATTAAACTAGAATAGTTTGCCTTTGAGATTAAATGGCTAATGAGACAATGTTCAAATCATTTGCGAAGCATTGCAATACAACCCTAAAAAGTGAAACAACTGAGGGGCAGAGAATATTCCTCTGATTTTCTTCTCTTTGGGAAGAGCTGCTCTGAGGTGGTCAAACATAGAAACATAGAAAATAGGTGCAGGAGGAGGCCATTCGGCCCTTCGAGCCAGCACCGCCATTCATTGTGATCATGGCTGATTGTCCCCTATCAATAACCCGTGCCTGCCTCCTCCCCATATCCCTTAACTCCACTAGCCCCTAGAGCTCTATCTGACTCTCTTAAATCCATCCAGTGATTTTGCCTCCACTGCCCTCTGTGACAGGGAATTCCACAAATTCACAACTGGGTGAAAACGTTTTTTTTCACCTCAGTCTTAAATGACCTCCCCTTTATTCTAAGACTGTGGCCCCTGGTTCTGGACTCGCCCAACATTGGGAACATTTTTCCTGCATCTAGCTTGTCCAATTCTTTTATAATTTTATATGTTTCTATAAGATACCCCCTCATCCTTCTAAACTCCAGTGAATACAAGCAGAGTCTTTTCAATCTTTCCTCAAATGACAATCCCGCCATCTCAGGGAAGAATCTCGTGAACCTACGCTGCAAAGAATCCTATAATATTTGGAATACAAGATACAAGAAGAACAGGAATACACATTTTAATTGATAACCAAAAGATTCCAGAGTCTGCACCAAAGCAGCTGTGAAAACAGCAAAATTAAACAATACAGATCTGTGTCTTGAGTACATGTAAGTTAAAGTTATCAAAATTTTCTGACTCAAGATTAAACAAATTGGATGTGCATAGGTTGAAGTAAGCTTTATTAATGTTAGCAATATCAAAAAAAAACCTTCTCTTGGACCTATACATAGCAACTACTGCTCAACATTAGCAACATAATATTTATAAACGGTTCTCGGAATCTTTTTCTTTAATATATATATTTTTCAGTCACGTGTTATAATTTGGGAATTAACATCTTTCTTGCCCAAATGATATTTGCAATGTTGATATTGCCAAGTCCCACAGTTTTTTTTGGTTTTTTTACATCTCTCAAAACATCATCCTTTCTCACACAAGGTCTATCTACATAAAAGTATTCCTTCTTTATCAGTGGCGCACATATCAAAATGCATATTGTTAATACTATTTGCCATGTAACAAATTTGTTAATTAATTTACATTTATACTGTCAAATAACTTTCTATTGCACATGGATATGAAAAAGGAATCAAAGTATTGGTTAAAAATAGGAACGGATCCAAATTAGTTAAAGGCACCAAAAAACATGTTATACCCTGAAGGGTTGATGAGAATGAAAAGTACAAGCATTCACCAATATCAAACAGTTTAACACCAGGCTATATGGAAAGTGAATGTCAATCACTAATAATTATATTCAGAAATGTAAATACCAAAATGGTAAGCAGTAATTATTTCATACACTTCCTACAGTTCATGCAGTTGACAACTTTGTGGAGTTCTGCCAAGATTCAGAAATAGCTCAAGCAGAAAAATAAAGTACAATTTCTGTAGATTTTTGCCCCCAATTCTCTTGAAATCCTCATACAATTATATCCTTATTGTGGTCTGATGTGCTCCCATTTTAAGTAACTCTTTATAATACACCTATACACTGCACAACACTAACCACAACCCTGCCTTGGCAACTACGACCTACTATGGACTTTGTTTTGTTTCATTATGTACATTAAGACTGGATGTGCCAAAATTTTCTCCAACTAAATAAGGACAAAACGGAGATAATTGTTTTTGGTGCTAAAAAAGAAAGGCTTAAAGTAACCCAACACCTTCACTCTCTGTCCCTGAAAACTTCAAACAAAGCCAGAAATCTTGGGGTCATTATGGATTCAGATTTAAATTTCGACAGTCACATCAAATCAGTAACAAAATCGGCCTACTATCACCTCAAAAACATAGCAAGATTAAGAGGACTCATGTCAGCTCAAGACTTAGAAAAACTTGTACATGCCTTTATTAATAGTAGGCTAGATTATTGTAACGGTCTCCTTGCAGGTCTTCCAAAAAAAACTGTCAGGCAGCTACAGCTTGTTCAGAACGCTGTTGCTAGAGTTCTAACAACGACCAAAAAATTTGAGTTTATTACACCAATTCTTAAATCCTTACATTGGCTCCCTGTATGTCAGAGAATTGATTTTTAAATCCTGCTGCTCACCTATAAATCACTACATGGTTTAGGGCCAAAGTATATCACTGACATGCTTCCACTATATAAGCCTTCTAGACCGCTAAGATCTTCTGAAACCAATCTGCTAGTGATTCCCAGAGTAAATACAAAACATGGGAAAGCAGGATTTAGTTACTATGCAACAAATAGCTGGAATAAACTTCCTGAAGATTTAAGACTTGCCTCAACTTTGACCACTTTTAAAACAAGACTGAAAACTTTTATGTTTACTTTAGCTTTCAGCTAAATCTTAACTACATTGCACTTTTAACTTTTGCACTTTTTATAATGCATTTTTAATTTTGCTTTTCTTTTCTTTTAGTTCTTCTATTTTATTTCATTTTATTATTTCATTTATTGTATGACATGTTTTTATGTGAAGCACTTTGAGTCTGCCTCGTGTATGAAATGTGCTATATAAATAAAGTTGCCTTGCCTTGCCTACTTCAGTTTTGCGCAGTTATGGTTTGGTTACTGATTCCTAATGTATTGCATAACTGATTGTTATATTTTGTGTGTCATTGCATTAATAGGTCAGTAAAGCTACAGTAGGTAAGAATGTAATTGTTCTACTGCCAATAAAAATGACAATTAAACAATCTTCCTCCCAATATTATTTTTTTCTCTTCTCAATCTAATTTATTATTTAACATAAATTAAGACCACAGAAATTGCATATACTGAAAATCTGAAAAGAAACAAAATGCTGGAAGCACTCAGCAGATCGGGCAGAATCTGTGGAAAGAAAACTGTTTAATATTTCAGGTTGAAGACCTTTCCATAGAACTGAGAAAGGTAATAATTAAGTTGGATTGCAAATGCAGAGAAAGTGGGGGTGAAATGAATAGATCAAAGGGAATACCTTTGATAGGGTGATATGGGGGGATATGGCAGCTTTCATCAACTGCGATGCTGTAGAGATAGCTTTGTTCCTAGGTATCCATATCAGCAGCAACCTAACCGTATCCTTTCACACTCTAATCATTCCCCCTCTGAACGCACTGCCATTGAATCAGTCCACAAAAACCCAGATTGGGTCATCAAACCAGCCGACAAGGGAGGTGCCGTGGTAGTCTGGTGCGTCGATCTCTACAAAGCTGAGGCCACGCGCCAACTCTCGGACACCTCCTCCTACTTACCCTTGGACCATGACCCCACTGACGAGCACCAGGCCACCATTTCTAGCACCATGACCGACTTCATCAATTCCCACGCCCTGCCCGTCCAAGCTTCCAACCTCATCGTTCCCCAGCCCCGCACGGCCCGTTTTTACCTTCTCCCCAAAATCCACAAACCCGGCTCTCCCGGCAGACCCATTGTCTCTGCGTGTTCGTGCCCCACCGAACTCATCTCCACATACCTTGACTCCATCCTATCCCCCCTGGTCAAATCCGTTCCCACCTATGTTCTAGACACCTCAGACACTCTCCGCCGCCTCCACGCATTCCACTCTCTGGGCCCTCACCCCCTCATCTTCACCATGGATGTCCGGTCACTCTACACCTCCATCCCCCACCAGGATGGCCTCGGAGCCCTCTGGTTCTTCCTCGACCAGAGGAGCAACCTATACCCAGCCACTGACACTCTCCTCCGCTTAGCGGAGTTGGTCCTCACCCTCAACAACTTTACATTTGACTCCTCCCATTTCCTCCAAACACAAGGCGTAGCTATGGGCACACGCATGGGCCCCAGCTACGCCTGCCTCTTTGTCGGGTACGTTGAACAATCCTTGTTCAATACGTACCAGGGCCCCATCCCCGACCTCTATCTCCGTTACATTGACGACTGCTTTGGGGCCACCTCCTGCACCTACACACAACTGACTGACTTCATCCACTTCACCACCAACTTCCATCCGGCACTCCAATACACCTGGACCATTTCCGACACTTCCCTACCATTCCTTGACCTCACCATCTCCATCGCAGGGGACAGACTCCTGACCGACATACATTACAAACCCACTGACTCACATGGCTATCTGGACTACACGTCTTCCCACCCTGCCCCCTGTAAAGACTCCATCCCCTACTCCCAATTCCTCCGCCTACGCCGCATCTGTTCCCAGGATGAGACATTCCATACTAGGGCATCGGAAATGTCCTCGTTCTTCAGGGAACGGGGATTCCCCTCCGCCACCATAGATGAAGCTCACACCAGGGTCTCATCCATACCCCGTAACACTGCTCTCTCTCCCCATCCCCGCACTCGCAACAAGGGCAGAGTCCCTCTGGTCCTCACCTTTCACCCCACCAGCCGGCAAATACAACACATTATCCTCCGCCATTTCCGCCACCTCCAACGTGACCCCACCACTCGCCACATTTTCCCATCTCCCCCCATGTCTGCCTTCCGCAAAGACCGCTCCCTCCGCAACTCCCTCGTCAATTCTTCCCTTCCCTCCCGCACCACCCCCTCCCCGGGCACTTTCCGTTGCAACCGCAAGAAATGCAACACCTGTCCCTTCACCTCCCCCCTCGACTCCATTCAAGGACCCAAGCAGTCGTTCCAGGTGCGACAAAGGTTCACCTGTATCTCCTCCAACCTCATCTACTGCATCCGCTGCTCTAGATGTCAGCTGATTTACATCGGTGAGACTAAGCGGAGGTTGGGCGATCGTTTCGCCGAACACCTCCGCTCAGTCCGCAATAACCTACCTGAACTCCCGGTGGCTCAGCACTTCAACTCCCCCTCCCATTCCCAATCCGACCTCTCTGTCCTGGGTCTCCTCCATTGCCAGAGTGAGCAACAGCGGAAATTGGAGGAACAGCACCTCATATTCCGTCTGGGGACCTTGCGTCCGGATGGCATTATCATTGAATTCTCCCAATTTTGCTAGCCCTTGCTGTCTCCTCCCCTTCCTTAACCCTCTAGCTGTCTCCTCCCACCCTCCCATCCGCCCGCCCTCGGGCTCCTCCTCCTCCTCCCCTTTTCCTTCCTTCTCCCCCCCACCCCCCATCAGTCTGAAGAAGGGTTTCGGCCCGAAACGTCGCCTATTTCCTTTGCTCCATAGATGCTCCTGCACCCGCTGAGTTTCTCCAGCAATTTTCTGTACCTTCGATCTTCCAGCATCTGCAGTTCCTTCTTGAACGCATCCTTTCACACTGATGTGCTGATCTACGTATTTACTTTCTCAGGTGTGCCAAATGATTTGGCATGTCCATGATAATTATCTGGAACTTCTATAGATGCGCTATCGAAAGAATATGACGGGAGAAATTGCCATGCAATCATCAGTAAAGTATTAAGCACAGGAGCTGGGATGTCATCGTAAAACTGTACAAGATATGCTGAGACCAAATTTGGAACATTGTATGTCATTAACCTGGAAAGGCTGCAGAAAGGGTCATCCAGGAATCAAGCAATAGCAGGGATGGCAGGACTTTCATATGAAGAAAGACTGGATAGACTCGGCTTGTACTCGCTAGAATTTAGAAGATTGAGGGAGGATCTTATAGAAACGTACAAAATTCTTAAGGGGTTGGACAGGCTAGATGCAGGAAGATTGTTCCCGATGTTGGGGAAGTCCAGAACAAGGGGTCACAATTTAAGGATAAAGGGGAAGTCTTTTAGGACCAAGATGAGAAAAAACATTTTCACAGAGAGTGGTGAATCTCTGGAATTCTCTGCCACAAAAAGTAGTTGAGGCCAGTTCATTGGCTATATTTAAGAGGGAGTTAGATGTAGCCCTTGTGGCTAAAGGGATCAGGGGGTATGGAGAAAAAGCAGGTACAGGATACTGAGTTGGATGATCAGCTATGATCATATTGAATGGCGGTGCAGGCTCGAAGGGCTGAATGGCCTACTCCTGCACCTATTTTCTATGTTTCTATGTAATAGCTATAAGGGAAGGTTGGAAACGTTTTCTCTCTGGTGTAGAAGCTTAAGGGGGTGACTTTATTGAGGTGTAAAAAAAAATTAAAAGGCACAGATAAAGTGATTAGTCACAGTCTTTTCCTAGGGTAGAGGAGTCATAGAAACATAGAAACATAGAAATTAGGTGCAGGAGTAGGCCATTCGGCCCTTCGAGCCTGCACCGCCATTCAATATGATCATGGCTGATCATCCAACTCAGTTTCCCGTACCTGCCTTCTCTCCATACCCTCTGATCCCCTTAGCCACAAGGGCCACATCTAACTCCCTCTTAAATATAGCCAATGAACTGGCCTCGACTACCCTCTGTGGCAGGGAGTTCCAGAGATTCACCACTCTCTGTGTGAAAAAAGTTCTTCTCATCTCGGTTTTAAAGGATTTCCCCCTTATCTTTAAGCTGTGACCCCTTGTCCTGGACTTCCCCAACATCGGGAATAATCTTCCTGCATCTAGCCTGTCCAACCCCTTAAGAATTTTGTAAGTTTCTATAAGATCCCCTCTCAATCTCCTAAATTCTAGAGAGTATAAACCAAGTCTATCCAGTCTTTCTTCATAAGACAGTCCTGACATCCCAGGAATCAGTCTGGTGAACCTTCTCTGCACTCCCTCTATGGCAATAATGTCCTTCCTCAGATTTGGAGACCAAAACTGTACGCAATACTCCAGGTGTGGTCTCACCAAGACCCTGTACAACTGCAGTAGAACCTCCCTGCTCCTATACTCAAATCCTTTTGCTATGAAAGCTAACATACCATTCGCTTTCTTCACTGCCTGCTGCACCTGCATGCCCACTTTCAATGACTGGTGTACCATGACACCCAGGTCTCGCTGCATCTCCCCTTTTCCTAGTCGGCCACCATTTAGATAATAGTCTGCTTTCCTGTTTTTGCCACCAAAATGGATAACCTCACATTTATCCACATTATACTGCATCTGCCAAACATTTGCCCACTCACCCAGCCTATCCAAGTCACCTTGCAGTCTCCTAGCATCCTCCTCACAGCTAACACTGCCCCCCAGCTTAGTGTCATCCGCAAACTTGGAGATATTGCCTTCAATTCCCTCATCCAGATCATTAATATATATTGTAAATAGCTGGGGTCCCAGCACTGAGCCTTGCGGTACCCCACTAGTCACTGCCTGCCATTGTGAAAAGGACCCGTTTACTCCTACTCTTTGCTTCCTGTTTGCCAGCCAGTTCTCTATCCACATCAATACTGAACCCCCAATGCCGTGTGCTTTAAGTTTGTAAACTAATCTCTTATGTGGGACCTTGTCGAAAGCCACGACTAGTGGGCACAGATTTATAGCAAGAGTGGAAAAACGTTCAAGAGACCAGAGAGGCAATTTCTTCATGAGGTGGTTGGTGCATTTATGGAATAAGTTGCAAAGGGAAGATGTTGGAGGAGGTGCAATGACAACTTTTACAAGACTTTTAGATATTCACAAGGATATGAAAGGTTGAATGGGACTACTTCTAATCTGTAAACTATGATTCAGAGAGGGATTCTTAGAGCAACTTGTAGTGGAGCCTACAAGGGAAAAGGCAATTCTGGATTTAGTGTTATGTAATGAACCGGATTTGATGAGGGAACTCAAGGAAAAGAAACCATTAGGAGGTAATGGCCACAACATGAAAAGCTTTAATCTGCAATTAGATGTGTCGGTATTGCAGCTGAGCAAAGGGGACCACAGAGGCATGAGAGAGGAGCTGGCCAAAGTTGATTGGAAAGGGACCCTGGCAGGGGTGACAATGGAACAGCAATAGCAGGAACTTCTGGGAATAATCTGGAAGATGCAGGATCCTTCAATCCAGAGAGGAAGAAAGATTCTGGGGGGAGAAAGAGGCGACCGTGGATGACAAGGGAAGTCAAGGACAGTATAAAACTAAAAGAGAAGGTGTATAACATAGCAAAGATTAGTGGGAAGCCAGAGGATTGGAAAGTTTTCAAAGAACAACAGAAGGTAATTAAAAAGGCAATACAGGGAGAAAAGATGAAATACGAAGGTAAGCTAGCCAATAATATAAAAGAGGATAGCAAGTTTCTTCAGTTATATAAAGAGTAAGAAAGAGACAAGAGTGGAAGCTGGGCCACTGGAGAATGCTGCAGGAGAAGTTATAATGGGGAATAAAGAAATGGCAGTTGAATAACTTTTTTGCATCAGTGGTAGACACCAGCAACCTGCCTGAAATTCAAGAGAGTCAGGGGTTGGAAGTTAGTGGTGTGGCTGTTACCAGGGAGAAGGTGCTTGGGAAGCTGAAAGGGCTGAAGTCACCTGAACCAGATGGACTGCACCATCGGGTTCTGAAAGAGGTAGCTTTAGAGATTGTGGAAGCGCTGATAGTGATATTTCAAGAGAGGTCCCAGATGATTGGAAAATTGCCAATATTACCCAGCTGCACAAGAAAGGAGCAAAACAGAATAGTGGGAACTATAGGCCGGTTAGTCTGACTTTGGTGGTTGGTAAGATTTTAGAGTCCACTATCATCCCAGTGTCAAAGAAAACTGTTGGCATGCCTTATGACTACCATCCAGTGGCCCTGGCATCCAACATCAAGAGGTGCTCCAAGAGACTGGTGATGGTGCCCATGAACTCCCAGCCAGCCTAGATCCACTGCAGTTTGCCTCCCTTCGCATCAGGTCCACAGCATTCACCATCTCACTGACCCTAAACTCATCTCTGAAACACCTAGACAACAAGGACACTTATGTTACATTCCTATTTATTGATTATAGCTCCAACTTCAAAACAATTATCCCATCAAAACTCACCTCCAAACTACTGGACCTAGGAGTCAGCACCCCACTGTGCCACTGGATCCTTTACGTTCTCACCCACAAACCACAATCAGTGGGAATAGATGACAACACCTCCTCCACCATATTTCTTAACATTGGTGCACCGCAGCAATATGTTCTCAGTCCACTATGTATTCCCTGTACACTCACAACTGTGCAGCCAAATTCAGCCCCAACTCTTATCTACAAGTTTGCAGGTGACGCCACTGCTGGTGGGCTGAATCATGAACAATGAGGAGACAGAGAGCGTAGTAACATGGCATCAGGACAACACCGGCTCCATGAATGTCAGCAAAGATGAAGCACCGAGTTACTGACTTCAGGAAGCATGGTGGTGTAAATGCTCCAATCAGCTTCATTGGTGCCACGACAGAAATGAAATGGAATACTTTATTATCACATATGACTAGGCACAGTGAAATTTCTTGCTTGCTACTCAAAGTTTACAAATAGCAGCCACCTATGGCGCTGACAATGTTACAAAGCACACCGGCTCCCCCTTTTGATCTCCTCCCCCCACTTTGCCCCCCCCCCCCCCGCCCCTCCCCCACGGCGGGTCCCCATTGTCTAATGTTCTCCCACCCTCCACAATTGTCCATTGTTCTCCCCCCTGCCTCCCCCCGAGGCGCCCCCCCCCATGCTGGGTCCTCCATTGTTCTTCCCCTCCCCCCCCTCACGGTGGTCCTCCACGCTCTCATCGACCGCAGGTCAACCTGCGTGGCATCGCCGCCGCCGTAAGGCTTTACCACCTCCGAGGCCCCATCATCGCGAGGCTTCACTGCTGCCACCGCTTCACCACCGCCGAGGCCTCACCGCTGCCGCCGCCGAGGCCTCACCGCTGTCAACAGCCCACTTCACGCCTCCGTGGTGTCGACCCGGGAACCAGCCACCGGCTCCCTGCCGCTCCGCCGACCCGGGCTCCAACCTGCAAAGCCCGACTCCTCCGTCTGACCGATGAGGCCCTGGCCGGGCCCCAACCCGATCTTCTACGCGATGGTCTGGGAGGCATCGAGACTGCGGCACCTCGATAAAGGCATCAGGCCGCGTTCCCAGTCCACAGCTGCAGCCCGTCGGGAAGCCTTTTATTGATCTGTGGTCACTGTGCTTTCCATTGCAGCAAACAACCTGACACTGGAGTATTTCCGACAATACATGGCGGAGCCGCTGACTGTTTCCTTGGGGAACTACACCATGTACACTCCACCCGCACTCTTGCGAAGTGCCTTCAGGTTCCTTGGCTTAAATATTGCCAACAATCTGGCATAGACCAACCATGGGGAAGAGACAACCAAAGCGGCATGTCTCCACAGACTCCTACAAACTTTTACAGATGCACTGCAGAAAATATTCTATTGGATTGCATCACAGCTTGGTTTGTGAATAGCTCTGTCCAAATCAACAAAAGCTGCACACAGTTATGGATGTAGCCCAGTCCATGATAAAGACCAGACTCTCCACTATTGACTATCTGCACTTCACGTTGCGAAGGGAAATCAACCAACATAATCAAAGACTTGTCCCACCCGATCATTCCTTCTCCCCGCTCCCATTGGGTAAAAGGAGCAGAAGCTTGACAGTGCACACCACCAGACTCAAGAACAGCTTCTTTCCCTCTGCTATCAGACTTCTGAATTATCTTTGCATATGCCAAGATAGGGTCTGATTGTGGGCAATGGTCCATCGAACTGTGTACAGCAATGTTGAACTGTATTCTGCAATCTTTCCTACAGTACTTGAGTCGGCTTGATTGTATTTTTGTATATTAGCTGTTTTGACTGGATAATGTGGAAATCACAGCTATTCACTGTATGCTGATTTCCATGACAATAATAAACCTAAACAAATCTGTAAAAGCAGATAGCATGAGTTCCTCTGCAATGCTGGGGTTAAGGAATTGGCACTCAAGCCCTCTTTCCTTAAATTAAACAATGAAAATAGAATAGTGTGGAACTTATTGATATAATGTCATGATCCCCACCACATAGGAAATTCTCATCTGTATTCTTCTGAACTGCCTCCTTCCTAATGATGAAGTCCTGCCAGAATTTAATTGTAGATTCAGACAGCCTTTTGGGGTCACTGTCATAATCCTAATTGTTAGGCAAATGCTACATTAAAAGATGTATCAGGATTTATACAGTTATCAACTTCAAAAACCCACCATTTATTCTACAAGACAACCACACACTTGCAGAGAAGTAGTTAGCAACTTGCTGAGGATTAACATTATCGTATTTATTACATAACTAATGGCAATTCAACTGGTTTAGCCAGAAAATTCCAGTTATAAAACAATAGCAGCAAAATACCAAATACCAACGTGAACACGTGGAAATATCAACCTTTCATTCACCCTCCTTTCAAGAAGTTGGTAATTAAAATTTGTGAATTAATGTTATTGTCATTAAATACCATTGAATGAGACACTGCACTGTGGTAATATAACAGACTATTTGATCTCTTTTTTTTTTTAAAGTGGAAACATATTCCAAGCTAATTGTTGCATAGTTATAAATGCAAGAATCACGCCTTCAAAATAAAATCTTGCATTTCACCTTATACAAATCTTATTGAATATATTCACACTGTGAACATTCGGGTCACTAGTTAGTCATTCACTTCTATACGAATGTACTATAACAGTTATTCTTAATTCAGTACTGGAATCTTACCTGGAGATCCTCTGAGGCTGGCTTTCTTAACTACAAGAAGGAAAGGTAGAGGGGAAAAAGGGGAAAAAAATTATTAACTCCAAGAATCATTATTTCAAAGGATTTGCAATTCAGATATAAAACAAAGCAACTGTGCAATAATCATGAATGTCAGCACTAGAGGTTGCTTAATTAAACTTTTACCAAGAAAAGATGAAACAATTACATAGCACTAATAGAGAGTAAAAACACAAACTGCTGCATGAACTCAATGGGTCAGGCAGCTTCTGAGGAGGGAATGGACTGATGATGTTTTGGACCGTGATCTTTCTTCAAACTCAAGGAATAAGAGGAAATAGCTGAAAAAGAAAAGTGGGATAGGGTGGGTTTGGAGGTGAAAAGGAGACAAAATGGGCGTTGGATAATAAAAGAAGAGGACCACCTTTCTGTCCTTGGCCTCCTCTGTTGCCTGAGTGGGGCCACGTGCAATCTGGAAGAATAGCACCTATAATTCCACCTGGATAGTTTAATTCATTGGTATAAAATTGAATTCTTGAAAAGAACCAACTTCCTTACCCTGTTCCCTTTCCACCTGCCCCAACTCCACCCCAGTGCGCCTGCATTTCTCCCACCACCTTAGTTACCCTGTCTCATATCCCTCCCCCCAGCCTTACATTTTACTTCTCCTCTTTCCTTATCTGGCACCTTTTTCACCTCTTGCCTTTGCCTTTTTTACCTTCCATCTGCCAACAACAAACCCACCTACCTATCACTTGTCAGGTTTTACCTCAGCCCCACCTTTGCCAGCTTTCTCCCCCTCTTCCATTAATCCGAGTAGAATCCCAATCCAAACATCGATCCATTCCATCCATGGATGCTGCCTGACCTGCGGAATTCCTCCAGCCTTATATTTTTGCATATATATTCAGTACATGATTTTTCAGTTAATATGAACCTTTAGTCTTAAATATAAATTTACAATCCGTTGTTCTTGATTTCAATAATCCAGTGGCTCTTATTTTTATTGTATTGTACAGATATTTGAACAATTCCAAACACCTATAACTGAATCATGCTCATAACCCCAAAACAACAGATTTTCTATCAAGATAACAGACTGACTGTAATTTTGGTGGAAATCCTGGTATTAAAGTCCAAGCAGCTCATTGAGAAGTTGAAGTATAAAATCCAATTCTCAAAAGAACACCTTTTAGTCTTCTATTGAACAAAACGTCATCTTCAACCAGTAACTAAATATTTGGGCACATCCTTTTTAAGAAAAAAAAACAGTTTGATGCATTTTGTACCACAAAAACATTAATATATTTGAAACCCAAAATATGTTCTCCCCACAAATTTATATCGCAAACATCTTTCCAATTTTCAGACAAAAGCAATGATTTTCATTTTGTCAATTCGACATTTAGCATTTTCTGAAATAATTAGATCATCAGATCATAAAACACAGGAGCAGAATTGAGCCTTTCGGCCGATTGAGTGCACTCTGCCTTTCGATCATGGCTGATCTATCTTTCCCTCTCAACCCCATTCCCCTGCTGTCAACGCCTTCACAAATCAACAATTTAACAATCTCTTCTTTAAAAATACCCAATTCCTTGGCATCCACAGCTGACGGTGTCATCACCCTGTTTCACGTAATGGTAATACTATTGAAAAGGATAACAAAAAGATGCAACTCTCAAGCTTCTTTTAGTTAAATGGTGCCTGGCAAAAACACTTTGACCATGCTTCCAAAATTATGCAATGTGCAGCCAAAAGCAACCTCGAAAAAGGCATTCTCTTACATCTGTTAAACAGCAACAGCGTCTGTACAATTTGTTTCCACTGTTCAATTTAAAAACAAATTGTTCCCATTTGACTATTATGGCCTATCAACTGCAAGTATATGGTTAAGTGCTTGGTGTGCTATAACAAGATTTAATGCATTGCTGATTTATGCCTTGCTACCTTCAGCTTTACTGGTCCCCAGGGTTAAAATTATGTTGATTTGTTCACAGTAGAACTGTTTAGCTCTCTGATAAATTGTGATCTGGTTTGGATTGTGTCACAATTGCCTTTTATTTGCCTATTACTTGGTGTCATTAACGGTGCCTCTAATATCATGTTTAATTCCAAGTAAAGTAAATACGGTTTTAAATATCCCTGGATGAATATAAACATACAATAATCCATCTGTGGATTGATAAATACTTAAATATACCTACCATAAATTTCTATACAAAATTAAAACTTTAAAATATTTTTTTTAAATACCACTGAGACAACGACCATCTGTGTCTCTTCATTTTTACCAGAAATACCATTTGATTTTGATAACATTGTTAACTAACCACGTTATATTTAAGAGGGAGTTAGATGTGGCCCTTGTGGCTAAAGGGATCAGCGGGTATGGAGAGAAGGCAAGTACAGGATACTGAGTTGGATGATCAGCCATGATCATATTGAATGGCGGTGCAGGCTCGAAGGGCCGAATGGCCTACTCCTGCACCTATTTTCTATGTTTCTATGTTTATCTCCATATGGTTCTGTAACAAAGGAATCAATCCATTTTTTATCAATACTGAAAATAGTCTAAAATTAACATTTAAAAAATTGCATGTACAATTTCAGCCAAAAAATTAAAACTATTCAAGGCTAACAGTGATCTATAAAATGATATCTGCTGCAATTTCTCAGCTGTAAGTATTAATTATGTAAATATAAATCACTCCATTACATTAGCACAACAGAAGTCCAGTAGTAGCATTTAGATTGACTGTGTAGTGAATTGTGGGAGCTGAGGCAGCGATGGTGGGGATAGGCGCGTATTTCTGATAATCTCATTACATAAAATCTAACATATATGTTGCTTTAACACAGGCAACCTACGGCCCAGATCCGGCCCGTAACCTGAAATCATCCGGCCCGCAGGCGTATTTTTGTTTCAATTAGTTGTAGCCAGTCCAGAGGACGCGAGCTGATCAGGGAACTGCAGCTAGTCCCGGGGCATGCAGGCGACCTGGGCACTACAGCCAGTCCCGGGGACGCAAGCTGATCTGGAAACTGCAGCCAGTCGCAGGGACGTAAACTGATCTGGGAACTGCAGCTCGTCCCGGGGCACGCAGGCGACATGGGTGCTATAGCCAGTCCCGGGGCAGGCGAGCCGACCTGAGAACTGCAGCCAGTCCCGGGGCACGCAAGGGACGTGGGAACTGCAGAAAACCATTTGAAAAATATGTGAAAACTAATGCGAAAAACAATTCCAAGTGTCACATGATGGTGATAGATGTGGCCCGCCATCCGCTCACAAACATGTGTCCTGGCCCCTATGCAGAACAAGGTTGCCGACTCCTGCTTTAATAATTGAAGTATCTTTAAAAAATATATAGAATAAGCCATTGTAAAAAATGCAATACATTTCCTCCCAAATTTCATTGCAACAGCAAATTGTTGATTACATGCTTTTTAGTAACAGCAAATTTAGCTATCTCCTTTCCAAACCCAGATCTTTAATATCTATGGCAAATAACTACCACAATCTTTAAAAATTGAGAAGCTTCCTTTTATTCAATAACTTGCTTTACAACTCTCCATCACCCCCTTTAGATCCAGTTATGTTTCCTCCATCTAAACCACAGGAGTAACATTTATTGTTTCCCAATGTCTTTTTTAAACTAGGTCAAAGAGTAAGTGTCTTTTAACAATTTGTTGGGGTCAAGGAAAGAGCGTTCACGTCGTGGCTCTGTTTTCACCAATCTTTCCACCACCACGCACATGAAGCACAAGAAGCGCAAGACAGACACCATTGTATGCAGATGCCGAGAAGTGTGTTCAGATCTGGCTGAACAACTTCTAATCTTGTGTGTGGACTCGATACGAAGAAGTACAATTTGTTAGCTTGCATAAGACACAGAACAGTACAACACTGGAGCAGGCCCTTCGGCTCACAATATCTGTGCTGAACACGATGCCTCATTTCTGCCTGCACGTGAGCCATAACCATCCATTCCCTGCATATCCATAGTCCTATCAAAAGTCTCTTCAATGCCATTATCATATCTGCCTCAACCACCCCTGGTAGCGAGTTCCAGGCACACACCACCCAGTGCCCTCCTTTAAACGTTGCCCCTCTTATCTTAAAGCTATGCCTTCTGGCATTAGATATTTGTGTAATGACTGTCAGCCCAAAGTAGATCACCAATGATATTCTGTTGGTACTGAAAAGTAAAGAACAATCAGTATGGTCTGAAATACAAATATCTGTACAGGAATGCAAGAACATTTATTTTCTGCAGGGGACACAAGTGGGACAACTGAGCATTGTTTAACTGCAAAATGAGATTTAAATCATTAACGGTTATACATATTTATTGGTACTTTTGGAGAACCAATCGTTTGTGTTTAAATGTAGGTTGTTTTCATCCCCAAGAGCTAATATTTTAATCTTACAGCGATGACATTCCAAGAGCTTATGCAAACCTTTAAGCTCAAAGTAGAATTGCATTCAAAATGGGATGGATCTCATACTTCACATGTCTATTACGATTATCAGAAGCAGCAAATAAATTTCATTTGCTAGCATGAAAACAGATGTCACTGCTACCCATGCTTTTCACAGGACACAACTGTGACAACACTTAGAAGATAGCCAGTCTCATAAATAGTGCTCTCTATTTGCAGACAGTAGAGACTGTGTAAGGAAAAAACAAAATCAGCATGACCTGGAAATTGGGCCCTCATTTTGATGCTTCCTTGAAATTCTCCAAGTAATAACTCTACATCAATGGACAGATTTCCATGAGGAGATCAATAGCAGAAATACACCTCAAAAGGATATTGTGGGAGTGTTGCAAATATTCAAACATTTTAGAGTGGATGAGGGAGGAAATCAGATACTCTGCACCAGGACTTTCAGAAAGCTTTTATAATAAGTGTGCAAAATTAAAGCACATAGGATTGGTTGCGGTCTACTATGAATAGAAAATTGTTTGGCAGACAGGAAACAAAATGTAAGAATGAACAACTCGAAGAGGCACCATACTTGACCTTGTGAAACAAGCCTGGCCAGTTAACTGGTCTTTCAGTGGGAAACCATTTTGGGGATAGTGATCGCAACTCCATATGTTTTAAGATTGTCTTGAATAGGGATAAGTCTGGACCTGGGAGGAAGATACTAAATTGGAACAGGGCAGATTACAAAGTTGTTGGACAGTAGCTAGGAAGAGTAAATTGGGAGCAGTAGTTATTGGGTAAGACAGCATCTAACATGTGGGAGTCATTTAAAGGCCAGTTGTTCAAACTTCAATGTTACAGTTTGGAGGATTGATGATGATTGCAAGGTAAAGGAACCTTGGATGACCAAAGAGGTTGTAAATTTGATTAAAAAGGAAAAAAGGTATATGCAAGGTTCAAGAAGATTAAATCAGATGTGGCATTTGAGGAATATAAAGCAAGTAGGAAATAACTACTTTGTGGGCAGCATAGTGGTGCAGCGGTAGAGCTGCAGCCTCACAGCTCCAGAGACCCTGGCTCGATCCTGAGTACGGTTGTTGTGTGTAAAGGGTTTGTACATTCTTCCTGTGACCACGTGGGTTTTCTCCGGGTGCTTTGGTTTCCTCCCACGTTCCAAAGAGGTGCAGGTTTGTAGCTTAATTGGCTTCTGTAGGGCTTGTTTCCACACTGTATCCCTAAACCAACTAAACTCAAACGGGCCATTTGAAGGGCCAAAAGGGGCCACAAAATGGCTTTGCAGTTTGGATTAAAGAAAATCCCAAGGCTTTTTGTACCTGTATTAAAAACAAAAAGGGGCAGGCTCGAAATGGTGGGACTGCTCAAGGATTAAGGAGGGGATTTGTGGTGGAGTTAGAGGAACTAAACAAGTACTTCATATCTGTATTCACCAAGGAGGACACTGAAATCAGTTTGGAGAATACTAATATGCAAGAGCAGTTGGAAGTCAAGGAGATGGTGATGGGACTGTTGAGGAGCAATAAGGTGGATGAATCCCTAGGGCCGATGGGATCTATCCTAGTTTATTGAGTGCACCTCCTCTAACCAAAGACAAGGTCCTGGAGGACTGGAGAGCAACTAATGTTGTCCCTTTCTTTCAGAAGAGGAGAATCAAGGTAATTATAGACTGGTGAGCCTCACATCAGTGGTAGGACAGCTATTGGAGCAGATACATCATGCTAGGATTACTATTTGGAAGAGAATGGGTTAATTAGGCACAAAATGCTGGAATAACTCAGCTAGGCATGCAGCATCTCTGGAGAGAAGGAATGGGGGACGTTTCGGGTCTCGACTCAAAATGTCACCCATTCCTTCTCTCCAGAGATGCTGCCTGTCCCACTGAGTTACTCCAGCATTTTGTGTCTATCTTCGGTTTAAACCAGCATCTGCATCCTTCCTACACATGGGTTAATTAGGGAGAATCAGCATCTCTTTGTACATGGCAGGTCGTGATTTACTAACTTGATGGAGTTTGTTTGAGGAGGTGATCGATGAGGTACGGCAGCGTAGATTTTAGTAAGGCATCTGAAATGTCCATTAGGTTATAGGCATGCGACTTGGTCATATTGATTCTGAACTTGCTTACCAATAGAAGAAGGAGGGTTGTTCTGGAAAGACAACATTCCTGCTGGTAGTGTGCGACCAATGGAGTTCTGCAGAGATCTACGCTGGGAGCTATATATCTAAATGACTTGAAAATAAATGTATCTGGGTTGGTTGGTATGTTTGCAGATGACACCAATATTCCTGGTGTTGCAGATTGTGAGGATTGCTGTCAAAGTGTATGGCGGGATATAGATCACCTACATAAATGGGTGGAAAAGTTTGATCCGAGCAGGTATGAAGTGTTGCACTTTGGGAGGTCAAATGTAAGGGGACAGTAGAGAATTAATAGTAATACCCTTGGTAGCATTAAGGTGCAGAAGGATCTTGGGGTCCAAGTCCATAGTTCCCCGCTAGAGGTTGGACAGACTGGGACAGTTTCCTCTGGAATGCCAGAGATTGAGGAGAGACCTGATATTAAATTATGAGTCATGGATTGGGTGCACAGTTAGAACCTTTATCCTCGTATGGAAATATCAACAACTGAAAAAGACAAAAATTGCAGAACTCGAAGACGGGTGCAAAATTTAAACGAGAAGCAAACGAGAAACGAGAGGCTTTTGGATTGGCTCATATATGTAGGGAATTGAGGGTATGATCACTTTGGCAAAGGAGATTACCTTAATGATATTTATCAAGGACTTTGGTTTAAAAGCAACATTTTCAAGTTTATACATCACACAAATCTGGGTGGGAGTACAGGGCTCTCGCTTAACTTTTTTTCCCTGTTGCCAGCCGGGCAACCTCGGCAGCTTTTTAGGTTGCCAAATCACAGTTTAGGTGGTCATTTAAGACGCCTTGCATGACGTGTGCGATAATGTGCTCGGACGAAGTGCGTAGTCACCAGTCGGAATTATGGTCAATGAAGCATTCACATATTATTTCTGCTTCAAATAAAGTCACAAACTAAACATATTCACTAATCAAGACATGATATACCACAATGACATGCAGCAAAATTACAATGCAGTATCTCATCTCTTTTTACACGTTGCAATGAATGCAATTTCTATTATCTCTTTCCACTTCCAAACAAAATATGGTTATTCAGCGTATGATCAATCTCGGTGAGACCAAGCGCAGGCTTGGCGATCGCTTCGCACAGCACCTCCACTCAGTTCGCAATAACCAACCTGATCTCCCGGTGGCTCAGCACTTCAACTCCCCCTTTCATTCCGAATCCGACCTTTCTGTCCTGGGCCTCCTCCATGGCCAGAGTGAGGCCCACTGCAAATTGGAGGTACAGCACCTCATATTTTGCTTGGGTAGTTTACACCCCAGCAGTATGAACATTGGCTTCTCCAATTTCAGGTAGTCCTTGCTTTCTCCCTCCTTCCCCTCCCATTCCCAGCTCTCCCACAGCCTACTGTCTCCGCCTCTTCCTTTCTTTTTCCCGCCCCCCCATCCCTCCCGACATCAGTCTGAAGAAGGGTCTCGACCCGAAACATCGCCTATTTCCTTCGCCCCATAGATGCTGCCTCACCTGCTGAGTTTCTCCAACATTTTCGTCTACCCATTCACACAAGTTCTGTTATCCCACTTTCCTCACCCACTCCCTGCACATTAGGGGCAATTTTACAGAGACAAGTTAACCTACAAAGCCAATGCGTCTTTGGGATGTGGGAGGAAACCCATATGCTTGCAGGGAGAATGTGCAAATTCAACACAGACAGTGCCTGAGAACAGGATCGAACACAGATCTCTGGCGAGTGAGGCAGCAAGTCCACCAGCTGTGCCACTATATTTTATTTTCCAACACACAAAAAAATATACGTTGATAACTTTGGTTACTAAAACAAAGAAACTATCCATTTTCAGTCTTAAATCTCTAAGTGACGCTATGTCCCCCTTTACTGTATGTTTTAATTTAGTTCAAGACTATTGGAGCAGTATGTTGGCCATAAAGTTGCTGCCTAAAATTGCCAGCGACCTGGAATTGATCCTGAATATGGGTGCTGTCTGTATGGAGTTTTGTTTTCTCGTTTATAACATTGTTTACAGAGTACTATGTTTCCATATTCTGTTGTGCTGCTGCAAGTAAGGATTTCATTGTTCTAACTGGGACGTGAGAGAATAAAACACTTTTGACTTACGTCGCTGATGTGTGGGATAGAACTAGAGTAGGGGTGATCGGTGGTCGGCGTGGACTCGGTGGGCCGAAGGGCCTGTTTCCAAGCTGTATCTTTAAATTAAACTAAAAACACTAAAACCAGAGGAAATGAAAAGAAGGGTTTCTACCTGAAACATCGCCCAATTTTTTCTATCCAGAGATGCTGGCTGCTCCATGGAGTTCCCCCGCACAATTAAAGCATGGAATAGTCTTCACCCTTCCATAGGTACCAACCAGACGCAACTAAATTTAAGGTAGCTTTTTTTTTCCCAAGAACCCTTTTTTGCTTAAGTCCAAGTCAAGAGTCAAGAGAGTTTTATTGTCATGTGTCCCAGATAGGGCAATGAAATTCTTGCTTGCTGCAGCACAACAGAATATGTAAACATAATACAGAACAGGAGATAAAGGTTCAGTGTGTCTATATACCATAGACCATATATATACACACAATAAATAAACAGATAAAATGCAATAGGCTGTTATTTTTCAGAGTTTGGAGTTTGGTGGTGGTGGGTCCACCAATTTAAATTCCATTTCGAATATTTTTGGAGGATCAGAAAACCAAGAAGCAAAAGTTACTCCAGGGAGTTACTGCAGAGAGTGATTCTAAGTTGTTTTTCAGCGGTCGCGGTGAGGCAGCGACCGGACAGCAATGGCGGCCAGAGCTCCCACAATGCAAAGGGAGGGAGAAAGTGGCCGACGCCGACCAGTTGCCGTGGCAGTGCTCATGTGCAGGGCAGCACATGCGCACAACCACGGCCGATGAAGCGCTCGGCCGAGCGGAGACCCGCGACCCGACCCGGGAGCTAGCGACGAGCCGATAGCTAGCGCCGAGCGGAGACCCAAGAGCTAGCGCCGAGCGGAGACCCGAGAGCTAGCGCCGAGCGGAGACCCGAGAGCTAGCGCCGAGCGGAGACCCGAGAGCTAGCTCCGAGCGGAGACCCGAGAGCTAGCTCCGAGCGGAGACCCGAGAGCTAGCGCCGAGCGGAGACCCGAGAGCTAGCTCCGAGCGGAGACCCGAGAGCTAGCGCCGAGCGGAGACCCGAGAGCTAGCGCCGAGCGGAGACCCGAGAGCTAGCGCCGAGCGGAGACCCGAGAGCTAGCTCCGAGCGGAGACCCGAGAGCTAGCTCCGAGCGGAGACCCGGAGCTAGCTCCGAGCGGAGACCCGAGAGCTAGCTCCGAGCGGAGACCCGAGAGCTAGCGCCGAGAGCTAGAGCTGAGCGGAGACCCGAGAACTAGCGCCGAGCCGAGACCCAAACACGGATGGCAGGTGGGTGTCCCGGTTGCTTGCCAAGCCGGGCAAAATGGCATGGCTTTTAGGTTGCCCGGCGGGACTGTAAGTTGCCATTGGCACCCGGGCAACCGTTAATTTCGAGCCCTGGAGTATCTGTGAGGAGGATACAGAGAAGTTTGTGATATTTGGACAGATTGAGCGAGTTGCAAATGCAATGCAGGAAAATGTGAAGGAATGAACGGATATACACCAAAGGATAGATGCAACGAGATCTGGCTGTCCTTGGACACATTATTGAAAATAAATATGCAGGTATAACAATGCCAATTGTAAATTGGTTTTCATAATAAGACAATTGAAGTACAGGAACAGGGAATTGCATTAAGTTTTCCATTACCAGTAAATTTAAAAAAATTCCCATCATCTCCAATCTGTCATTAATATATACCAAGACAAGCATTGTGCCCAATGGGAACACCATTATTTAACATCCTCAAATCCAAAAATTAATTATCCATTCACAACTGGTTTTAGACTGAACCAATTTTTTTTTCCATGCCAGCACTTCACTTTTTATTCCATGGACTAGTCTTACTGACACCTATTGCGTTATCTTAAATATCATTTGGGAATTCATGCACACCACATTAACTCCAATGCCCTCATCAACCCTGTCTGTGATATCCAAATATTTTAAATCAGTTTAGCTAAACACAGTCTGGCTTTCACAAATCTATGCTGGCTTCCAATAATTCTACTCTTCAGCGTAATCATTAATTTTATATCAGTTAATTAATTCTCCAAACTTCCCTGGAGGTTAATCTAATTTTCATGTTGTAACTGAGTTTACCTTTGCTCCCAATGTTTAAACAAAGTAGTAAAGCATGTTCTCTAGTACCACCTCATTTCAAAAGATAACTGGAAGATTACAGCCAGTATCTCTGTAATTTTCCTTACTTCTCTGAGCAACCTGGGATACATGTAAATTGAACATGCCAACTTTTCTAGAGACTCCAGTTTGAAGAAGAGTCCTGATCCAAAGCTTCGTCTGTACATTTCCCTCCAGAGTGGGTCAAGCCACATCTGTGTTCCTCCGGAACTTTGTCCTTTTCTCACCTTTTCTAGAGATTGGTTTCACGTATCCCTCCATCAAATCTTACCCATCCAATAACTCAACTATCTCATTTATTGTGAACACGACAGTATATTCCACCTTGATAATGACAAATGCAATATCTCAGCCATGTCCTCCATCTACACTCTGAAGTAGGTCTCAATTTTGGCCCCTAATCATATCCATCCCTGCTCTTCCTACCAATTTATTTGCCAGTAAAATACATTTGAGTTTCCTTTTAGATTAATTATTTGTTGAACATGGAAGCAGAAAGCAAGCAAAGTCCCAATAGACAAGAGACAATAGACAATAGGTGCAGGAGTAGGCCATTTGGCCCTTCGAGCCAACACTGCCATTCAATGTGATCATGGCTGATCATTCCCAATCAGTACCCCGTTCCTTCCTCCTCCCCATATCCTCTGAGGCAGAGGATTGCACAGACTCACAACTCTCTGTGTGAAAAAGTGTTTCCTCATCTCCGTTCTAAATGGCTTACCCCCTATTCTTAAACAGTGGCCCCTGGTTCTGGACTCCCCCAACATCGGGAACATGTTTCCTGCCGCTAGCATGTGAAAACCCTTAATAATCTTAAATGTTTCAATAAGATCCCCTCTCATCCTTCTAAACTCCAGAGTATACAAGCCCAGCCACTCTATTCTCTCAGCACATGACAGTCCCGCCATCCCTGGAATTAACCTTGTAAACCTACGCTGCACTCCCTCAATAGCAATAATGTCCATCCTCAAATTAGGGGACCTAAACTGCACACAATACTCCAGGTGTGGTCTCACAAGGGCCCTATACATCTGCAGAAGGGCCTCTTTGCTCCTATACTCAACTCCTCTTGTTATGAAGGCCAACAAGCCATTCGCTTTCTTCACTGCGTGTTGTACCTGCATGCTTACTTTAATTGGCTGATGAACAAGGACACCCAGATCCCGTTGTACTTCCCCTTTTCCCAATTTGACACCATTTAGATAATAATCTGCCTTCCTACATGATAATAATCTGTCCCTGCATGATTTTGCATGAAGTGGGATGAAAGCAGATTTGTGGGGAAAAAAGAACAAGCATAGTTGAGGATTCCATCATCTTCGATGGAAAGAAATCCTTTCTTATGAAAGTTGGGGAACTACTTGTATTGAAAGTGATTTTATCAGCAGTTGTGGCAGAGTGTGTTTGGGGAGTTGATGGCGAGGGGGATGGTGTTACAACCCTAAATCGAAAATATCTATTTCACAAAATAAAGTATATATAGGTAAACCCCCTACAATTATCCACTGCACCACTTCAAGTTTACGGAGTGATTGGAGGAAAAGCAAAATTTTCTAAACAAGCTTGTAGAAAACAAATGTAGCCTCTGTTATATGATGCCATGCCAGTGAAGATGGATGATAAGATGACTTTGGTGAAAATGAAATGGCTACAATCAAGAACAATTATTATTTTTAAAATAGGTAGTGATATCAAAAGATTTGCAAGTGTAGACGATGGGAGACTACAAAATTGAGAAATGGAGCACAACTAGATTGAACTGATGAATCTTCCAGTAATGATTGTAGATCATGAGGTTAAAGGCAATGGGGAGAAGTCTAGAGCAGAGGTCGTCAGCGACAGTCTGATTAAATATAATTATTTAATAGCATACTGGATTGGTAATCAAGAGGCCTGGGTTAATAATCAAAGTTCAATGAATAGTTTGAAGGCTTCAATTCAGGTTTAAAATAATTGGAAATTAAATCTGGTGTTGATAAAATATTTTGATTATAGGGATGAACAAATTGTTATCATATTCCAACCTGTTAATATGCTAGCAAAAGGAGACACAGGTCTTCATTAAAGATTTGCATTTACTAAGTATTCTAAAAATAAATTTAGAACAATTTTCTTTTAAATGTAGTCACAAGTATAACATTGTAAATAGATTATTAATTTGTGCAGGGCCCTGTATATGTTGTATGGTAAAAACTCGATAAATCTCATTTCAGTAATGTTGGCTGAGAGATAGGTTTTGGCCAAAATTCCAAAGCAAGCTTCCCTATTGTAGTGGAACGTGATTTTTTTTTACATTGAGTTCATCCAGGATTTCATCTGAAAGACTGCAGCACTTCCTAAATACTGGAGAACCAGCCAATATTTGTTTTGTAAAGGTTCATCCTGTTGCTTTCTTGGCACCGCTCATTTCCTCCTCCAATGTGAATCACAGGACACAAGTTTGGTCAGCTCTCCCTTTCCATTATATGCAGCAAAAATTCATTGAGCTGCCAGTCTCACCTGGCAGCTGCTTCTTTAATTATCTACCTGACATCTGCTGCTGCCCCAGGAAGCTACATTATTCCATAGTTTCATTTTTGATAAAGCATTTATGGTTGATTCCATTATATAGTCAATACAATAAGATTATTTTCATTTCTAAATGTGCTACATATAACCACTGTTCACTTACACAGTCTTTGTAAAGAACTAACCATTTTTTTGTTGATTTGGTATTTTATAGCACCATTTCAAAGCTTTAGTACTTCACAAAATCAGATCATTTAATGCAAACTATGTAACTAACAGAAGCAATTGGGCCATCTCCTCAATTAGTTATAGTACAAATAAATTCTATATTGTATTGTACTTTTAATTCATTTATGTTTGCCAGTTAATGTCTGCATTACTGGCAAGACCACCATTTGATGTCTTCCTAATTGCCTGCGAGACAGTTGTGGTAAACTAATTCAGTAAAGGGGTTAGAAATAGCTCACTGTGGTTGACGCGGAGATGATGTGGCTAAAGTTACAATTCTGCATAAAATGATTAATATATAAGCAAAAAATAAAACATAGTGATGGATGAATACTATCAGTTCAGTCTTTGAAAAGGTTATGTTTATCAGAAAATTTACAGTGATGTAAATTAACATCACTGTAAATTTTCTGATAAACATAACCTTTTCAAAGACTGAACTGATAGTATTCATCCATCACTATGTTTTATTTTTTGCTTATATATTAATCATTTTATGCAGAATTGTAACTTTAGTGTTAACAAGGTAGGAAAAAGAGCAATGTGAAGAGCAAAAAGAGCAAGAGCAAGAGCAAAAGTGGCTGAGCATTGCTAACAACAGTGTGTTTTTCTGAATGAGAAAATTATATTGGCAATTAACATCATAGAATTGAATGGTAGAGTACGCATATTGGAGGCGATTTTGGCAAAGCCCAGCTACGAATAAAGATGAAAAGGCCTCAGAGCCAAACAAGCCTTGCCGCTGGAGCCGCCATAGCAAGTCTGTGGCCCACATGCAGCCAACAGCAGTGAAGGAGTGGTGGAAGACACCACGGCTACGCACAGCCAGGTTGATCCTGCAATGCCTTCAGGTCAAGAACCCTGCACTTACAAACTGGGACTTGAAAATGGCGACAACCTGGCGACCCTATATACTGTCTCAGTGTACTCTGCTATACTCTTGTACTGCATCTGAGATGCTTATCTAAGACATATCTAAGTGCTTATGTATAGCAATACGTACTGAACTGTACACAAACATGAATTTCACTGTACCTCGGTACATTTGACAAATACAGTACCATTGAAAGTACCATTGAATCAGTCCTTAAGGTGAAACTGCTCCAGGATTTTGACCCAGATATTAATGAGGAAGACTTTGTAGTACTGATTGGGCTGGGTAAACTTTTGTTGGTGTTCATTGCCTTGGTTAATGCAGAGCAAGGTTTGTCTGGTTTTATTCCTGTTATATTTTGAAAAAGCAGTTTGATACAATGGAGTTCATATATTAGGCCACAGAAAGAAATAAAAAAATTACACTAAAATGGGTCTAGAGTCATGATTATAAGATCATGTGATAAGAGTAGAATTAGGCCAATTGACCCATCAAGTCTACTCCACCATTCATTCATGGTTGATCTGTCTCTCCCTCCTAACTCCATTCTCCTGCCTTCTCCCCATAAGGTGGGATGGGGTGGAGGAGGTGGGG
This sequence comes from Amblyraja radiata, assembly GCF_010909765.2. Taxonomy (NCBI): domain Eukaryota; kingdom Metazoa; phylum Chordata; class Chondrichthyes; order Rajiformes; family Rajidae; genus Amblyraja; species Amblyraja radiata. The sequence continues at coordinate 133,500,705 of NC_045956.1, forward strand.
TGGAGGAGGGAAAGAAGCCATGTGAACAAAGCAATGGGAGGAGGAGGCAGCAGTGGAGTGGAAAGTGGATGAAGCGATGAGCAGACATGTAGAAGAAGCAGCTGGTGGGAGAGGAAGGACCCCCCCACAATGACCGAGTGTGTCCTGTCGATGGCCCGAAGCGCTGTCCCCAGGGACTACAATGTGAGCCGCAACAGCTGCATGAATTGGACAGTGCAGCTGTTCATGTTGCGAGTCTGGGGTGGCGTCAGGAGCAGGGGCTGTAATCAGATGGGGAGGCGGTGCGAGCGGGGTCACGTTGGCAGGTCCATCCGCTGTAACCAAATCTGTTATATGCAAGTAATCCATTATTTTTCTTCTTCTTGCGTATGGCGTGCACAGCCTAAAGTTGTAGGACAACTTGTTCTATTTGATCTTATTGATTGTGCACGCCGGGTTAATTGCATTCGTCAAAACAGGGCGGACGGCGGAAGGTTGCAATCTCCATCCTCTTGTTTGCTTCATTGAATGAGATGATAATTTGGAACCAAAACTCTTGACATCCAGCTTATTGTAGAACAATGGCCAAGGTTGGAGTGACTTTGGAGTACTCCTTTACTCAGGAGTAAAGGCAAAGTATTCCTATCGGTTTATTATTGTCACGTACCAAGATATAACAAAAGACTTTTAAAAGTAATTTAACTGGATGGCATGTAAACACAAGTACATTTACAAAGAGAAAGAAAATAACCAAAGTGAGATGTTCATTCAGGAAAACCTTTTAAGAGGGTAAAACATTTTTTTATTCCTGAATCTGATGTACATTTTGTATCTTCTGCCCGAAGGAATTATTTTTTCTTATTTTCCAATTTAATATATCAAAAACATCGTGGTGTCAAAAACGTGATGACCGCTTACGATATATTTTCTGACTTTTTAAAATAAATTTTAAAAGATTTTTGGAGATAGATTTGTCATAAAAACTAAGAAACTGAGCCAATCTTTAATTTGGCAACACACTGTCTTGTTTACCTTTCGTACGAACCATGTCACTAACTTCATTCCTTCATGTCAACTTCAGGAAGCTCCACTACGACTGTTACGGAAACATTATACTTCCTAAAAAAATCAGCCCAAATCAAACCTTCTGACGAATCATCGGCCAACGATAGCTTATATTCATAAGGTAATGTGCCGTTTAGATCACATTGGTGAAAATGCTTGATTCTCGGTAATAATGTAACGTTCATTTTTTGGGATGCCAAACCTTTTAGTGTCCACCGCAACGTACGTTTGTGTGTATGATGTATAACGCACGTTGCTGTGTCCACTCAGATGGATGCATTATTCTACTACATGATCAGGTGAATGAAGTGGAAACGGTGTTTGCAATTTTATTGTTCCACTAGACTAAGTGGGAACCGTTGGGTCCCAGTCAAACGAGAGGCCTGGTCCCCCAATGCAACCCATTTCCCAACACAATATTCCACCACTCACGCGTTCCCCCAACGGAACCCGTTGCCCAACTCAATATTCCACCACTCACCCATAGCCCCTAACTGCGCAGGGGTGTGCGGACCGGGTGTTGTGCAGGAGGGGGGTTGTGGGGGAAGAGGGTTGTGTGGGTAGGGGGAGTGTGGGCAGCCGATGGGGTTGTGGAGGCGGTGTGGGCGGGGTAGGGGTTGGCAGGAGGAGGGGTGTGTAGGCGGGGTGGGTTGTGTGGAGGGAGAGGGCTGTCTGGGCAGGGAGGAGTGAGCTTGGAGAAGACGGGGGAAGAGCCATGGGGGAGAGGGGGCATCACTGGGGAGGGGGAGGAGCCAGCGAGGGGGACCAGAGGGTCTGGAATTGGCGGTGCGATGGGGACTCCAACAGCGGGCGCTGGTCGCTGGTCGTTCTCCTCTGCCGGGATCAGAGTCTCCGCTTTCCGTTTGATGACATTGGCGACATCTCCGACCAGGCTGGGATGGGTCTCAGACTCAGAGCTGGGCTGGGTCTCTGATTCTGGGCTGCGTTTCTCGCGAAACGTTTTTGCGCAAATAGAAAGACTGCCAAACCGGTAGATAACAAGATCAGAGTTTTAGTTATGTATGGATGTGGTATTCATAAACATAGAAAGGAAGAAGAAATACATGCACTTACTGTGCCAACCAGGTCACTGGTGGACACCACGCGACAACCGTTACACAAAATGTATTCGGATGCCATTTTCAGAAACTTGCCATCAATATGCTATCTTTTCTTATATTTTTTGTTGATACTATGTTAGTCATGAACCCAATAAAGTGTTTGTCAACTTTTTTGAAGGAATTTGAAATTTGACCCCCTTTGTCACATTTTTGTGTGCAGTATTGTAAAAAGACACATACAAGTTCAATAAAGGTATTACAATACATAAACACAATCTTAGGTGCATACGTGTATAGGTATAGCACACCAAAACAGTATACAAGAATCGGCATGTTTTGCCGCCATTTTTTATAATTCAAGTTCAAGGTGTCCTGGTAGCGTTGCAGGGTCGGCATGAGCAAGCCACGTTGGCGGTGTCCTCCACGCTTCGTGCTGCTACAGGCAGAGTCTGATCTGCATTCTTGTCTTCTTGGAGTGGAGTACGATCCAATCGCGTCCCAGGCAGCCCACTCTAGTGGCCTACTCCACAGGTAAATCAGCTCGAGAGGACATATCTGTCCAATCCATGTGCTAGTACAACTGCTTCTCATCACCCAAGGGGTGATGCATTCTAATATTTAAGAAGCAGTTCTACAGTTGCATCTGTAGAAGTTGGAAGAGCGGTTTCAGACATGCCGAATTCTGAGGAACTAGAGGCATTAAAATGCCTGATGCCATAGCGTGAATGTGTTTGGACCAGGACAAATAGCTGATAATATTTCCAGGAACTTGAAGCTCTCAACAATCTCCACTATAGCACCATTGATGCTGACTGGAGCATGCTACCTGAAGTCAATAACTAGTTCCTTTGTCTTGCCAACATTGAGAGAGGGGGGGGGGGGAGAGAGATTGTTTTCTTGATTCCATGTTACAAAGCTTGCTATTTCCTTCCTATAGTTCTAAAGAGCCTGTCAGGACTCACCCTGGGCTCGCTCCCGTGAGGGCGGTCTGACGAGGGGCTGAGACTCTCTCGTGAGGGGCTGTGACGCTCCCGTCGGAGTGGCTCAGCTCGAGGTGGAACGGCACTCCCGTCGGAGTGGCCCATATCGAGGTGGAACGGCACTCCCGTCGGAGTGGCCCAGCTCGAGGTGGAACGGCACTCCCGTCGGAGTGGCCCAGCTCGAGGGAGGAACGGCACACCCGTCGGAGTGGCCCAGCTCGAGGGAGGAGCGGCACTCACGTGAGGGCGATCCGGCTCGGGGCTGGAACGGTGCTCCGGTGGCTGGGACGGCGTTCTGGCGGCGGCGACCCGAGTCCTGGGTTCAGCCGCGGGCCAGCGGCTGCGTCTGCTGGACTGGAGGGCGGCAGCTTCGACCACCCCGGGCCGCGGTGTTTGAACCGGCCCGTTCGCGGGGTTCGGTGAGCCGCGGGACTGTTTGTGCCATCGCCCGGTGGGGAATCGCCTCAGCGCAGAGGGAGAAGAGGAGGGAAGAGACAGTAACCCTAAGATTTTTGCCTCCACCACAGTGAGGAGGTGCTTGGAGGATACACTGTGGTGGATGTTAATTTGTGTTTATTGTTGTTTTTTATTGTATGTATGACTGCAGGCACGAAATTTCGTTCAGACCGTAAGGTCTGAATGACAATAAAGGTATTCAATCAATTCAATTCAAATAGGTATTGTAGATTAGCCCCATTCAACACAAAGCCTTTTAGAGTTAAGGTGCCAAATAGCTGGTAAAAAGACAGTAGAAAAAAAGTGTTGGAAGAATGATATAGTCTTGATTGATACCTGATTGGATTGAGATTAGATCTGTAATGGATCTACTGATGCACTAATTAAAATCACTGATTAATACCAGCAAGCGGCAGTCATAGAGTCATAGAGTGTGGAAACAAGCCCTTTGGCCCAACTTGCCCACTCTGGCCAACATGTCCCAGCTACACTAGTCCCACCTACCAGCATTTGATCCATATCCTTCCAAAGCTGTCCAATCCATGTGCCAGTACAACTGCTTCTTAATTGTCGGGATAGTCCCTGCCTCAACTATCTCCTCTGGCAGCTTGTTCCATACATCCACCACCCTTTGTGCAAAAACGTTACCCCTCAGATTCCTATTAAATCTTTTCCCCTTCAACCCAAACCTATGTCCTCTCGTCCTCGCCACCTACTCTGAGCAAGAGACTATGCATCAACCTGATTTTATACACCTCTATATATTATACATGATCACATGATTTTATACACCTCTATAAGATCACCCCTCATCCTCCTGCACTCCAGGAATAGAGTCCCAGCTTACTCAACCTCTCTCTATAGCTCAACCTTCTTGTCCTGGCAACATCCTCACAAATCTTCTCTGTACCCTTTCCAGCTTGACAACATCTTTCCTATAACATGGTGCCCACAACTGAACACAATTCTCTAAATGCAGCCTCACCAACGTCTTATACAACTGCAACGTGACCCCTCATCTTCTATACTCAATACTATGACTGATGAAGGCCAATGTGCCAAAAGCACATGCGACTCCACCTTCAAGGAACCATGCACCTGCATGCCTAGATCCCTCTGCTCTACAACAATCCCCAAAGTTCTACCATTCACCGTGTACGTCCTGCCCATGTTATACTGTCACGCCGGCAGTTAGAAATGAAGAGATCAAAAGAGGGTTGAAGCCGTCCGGTGGAGTCCAAGAGGAAGAAGACTGGTGGAGACGGGAGAAGGGGTCATCGCTGATACGGGTGTCAGAGGTTATGGGTTTTAGGAAGTAGATGAGGAGGAATTTCTTTAGTCAGAGGGTGGTGAATCTTGTGGAATTCTTTGCCACAGAAGGCTGTGAAAGCAAAGTCAGTGGATACATTTAAGGCAGAGATAGATTGATTCTTGATTAGTATGGGTGTCAGAGGTTATGGGGAGAAGGCAGGAGAATGAGGTTAGGAGGGAGAGATACATCAGCCTTGATTGAATGGAGGAGTAGACTTGACGGGCAGAATGGTCTAATTCTACTTCTAGCATTTATGATCTTATCACTGGGTGGTAAGGATTCCTTCCCACAGTAAAAAGCGACGGAAAAAAAGCTCTACGTCGTGCGGATCCGGAACTCATTGAGGTGGAGGTGGGGGAATGAAGGTGGGGCCTCCGAGGACAGACCGTCAGTGTCGGAATGGGGTAGGTCAGGGGGTATGGTGAAAAAAATGACTAGGGCGGGGATGAAGTCAGAGGAGGGCAGGGGAGTGAACGGTTGAGGGGGGGGGGGGGGGGTGGTGGATGTTCAGAGAGGGGACATGGGGACTGGTGTATGGTTGACAATAGACAATAGGTGCAAGAGTAGGCTATTCGGCCCTTCGAGCCAGCACTGCCATTCAATGTGATCATCCCCGCTCCTGCCTTCTCCCCATATCCCCTGACTCCGCTGTCTTTAAGAGCCCTATCTAGCTCTCTCTTGAAAGTATCCAAAGAACCGGCCTCCACCGCCCTATGAGGCAGAGAATTCCACAGACTCACAACTCTGAGTGAAAAAGTATTTCCACATCTCCGTTCTAAATGGCTTACCCCTTATTCTTAAACTGTGGCCCCTGGTTCTGGACTCCCCCAACATCGGGAACATCTTTCCTGCCTGTCCAAACCCTTAATAATCTTATATGTTTCAATAAGATACCCTCTCATCCTTCTAAATTCCAGAATATACAAGCCCAGCCACTCCATTCTCTCAGCATATGACAGTCCCACCATAACCTCGTGAACCTACGCTGCACTCCCTCGATAGCAACTTTAGCAAGAATGTTCTTCCTCAAATTTGGAGACCAAAACTGCACACAATACTCCAGGTGTGGTCTCACTATGGCCCTGTACAACTGCAAATGGCCCTCTTTGCTCCTATACTCAACTCCTCTTGTTATGAAGGCCAACATACCATTGGCTTTCTTCACTGCCTGCTGTACCTGCATGCTTACTCTCATTGACTGATAAACAAGGACCCCCACATCCTATTGTACTTCCCCTTTTCCCAACTTGACACCATTTAGATAATAATCTGCCTTCCTGATTTTGCTACCAAAGTGGATAACCTCACATTTATCCACATTAAACTGCTTCTGCCATGCATCTGCCCACTCACCCAACCTGTCCAAGTCACCCTGCAATTTCATAGCATCCTCCTCACAGTTCACACTGCCACACAGCTTTGTGTCATCTGCAAATTTGCTAATGTTACTTTGGATCCCTTCATCTAAATCATTAATATATATTGTAAATAGCTGCGGACCCAGCACTGAGCCTTGCGGTACCGCACTAGTGACTGCCGGCCATTCTGAAAAGGACCCGTTAATCCCTACTCTTTGTTTCCTGTCTGCCAACCAATTTTCTATCCATGTTAACACCTTACCCCCAATACCATGTGCCCCAATTTTGCCCACTAATCTCCTATGTGGGACCTTATCAAATGCTTTTTGAAAGTCCAGGTAAACTACATCCACTGGCTCTCCCTTGTCCATTTTCCAAATTACACCCTCAAAAAATTCCAGAAGAGTAGTCAAGCATGATTTCCCCTTCGTAAATCAATCCCGACTCGGACCGATCCTGTTACTGCTATCCAAATATGCCACTATTTCATCTTTTATGATTGACTCCAGCATCTTCCCCACCACCGATGTCAGGCTATCTGATCTATAATTCCCCGTTTTCTCTCTCCCACCTTTCTTAAAAAGTGGGATAACATTAGCTACCCTCCAATCCACAGGAACTGATCCCGAATCTATAGAACATTGGAAAATGATCACCAGTACGTGCACGATTTCTAGAGCCACTTCCTTAAGTACCCTGGGATGCAGACCATCAGGCCCTGGGGATTTATCAGCATTCAGTCCCATCAGTCCACCCAACACCATTTCCTGCCTAATGTGGATTTCCTTCAGTTCCTCCGTCACCCCCAGATCGTCTGGCCACTAGGTGGTCAGGGTAACCTGGTTAAAAAAAGGGGGGGGGGGGAAGGGAAAAACCCAGTGGAATCATTACTGAGGTGTCCTGTAGGAGGGCGGGGGGTGGAGCAGGACACAGGCGAATCAGACCATGCGATGTTGGACTGTGCAGCGTGGGGGCTGTGGGCTTGGTGCGCAGCCTGGAACGTAGGTGATGCGACGGCTCCGGCCTGCTGGTGAGAGGATGAGAGACGAGGGTCGGCTGAGTTAAAAGAGGGGGAAGGGGAAGACCCAGTGGAATCAAATGTCTGTCTGGCTTGCTCTTTAACTTTCCCCATTCTGATAAAGGGCCCTAAGATCTGCAATATGGACTTTATTTTTCTTATCATGGGCACTGCCAGACCAGTATTTCGAGCATTTTCTCCATTGATGTCGCTTGTACCATCTGTACCAACTTCATTAACTGGGGAGGTCACGGAACAACCTAATGTCCATGCACAACCTATCCAGCTGGAATCAACAGACACCCATCAAAACTGAACAATGTTTTCTGATTTGGTTTTTAAGATGGTTCCTATCCCCGGCTACTGAGATGATTATGGAATGACAATGCACATCTCTTCATTATATGCAATAATGGGGAAGACATTGTTTTATGTTGGAACACCAAACGTGTGTATAGCAGCCATATGAGCTTTTTATTTCTCCTGCACTAATTGTTATGAGTTGGTTCAATAGACAATAGGTGCAGGAGTAGGCCATTCGGCCCTTTGAGCCAACACCGCCATTCAATGTGATCATGGCTGATCATCCCCAATCAGTACCCCGTCCCTGCCTTCTCCCCATATCCCCTGACTCCGCTATTATTAAGAGCCCTATCTAGCTCGTTCTTGAAAGTATCCAGAGAACTGACCTCCACCACCCTCTGAGGCAGAGAATTCCACAGACTCACTACTCTCTGTGAGAAAAAGTGTTTCCTCGTCTCCGTTCTAAATGGCTTACTCCTTATTCTTAAACTGTGGCCCCTGGTTCTGGACTCCCCCAACATCGAGAACATGTTTCCTGCCTCAAGCGTGTCCAAACCCTTAACAATCTTTTATGTTTCAATAAGATACCCTCTCATCCTTCTAAATTCCAGAGTGTACAAGCTCAGCCGCTCCATTCTCTCAGCATATGACAGTCCCGCCATCCCCGGAATTAACCTTGTAAACCTACGCTGCACTCCCGCATAGTTCCTTATTAATGTTAAAAATTTGGGACAAAATGTACACGATTTTAGCAAAACATAAATATGTAATTAAAAATAAAGGATACCTGTGTGAAATTATCAAAGCCGTACTCTCCTGGGTCATATCCTTTTGAAGATTGAGAACAAAGCTTGATTACAATTGAATGCCATGTTTCAAGAGGATTCACTGGATTTTTAATATGCTCTACAAAATGTTGTGATAGTTTATTTCAAGTTTTGCTTGTTTTAACCTTTGTAACAAGTTTTTAAATCCATGAGCACAAAATTGTAGTTACATTCTAGTTTTAAAATGGTTAATTTACGAAAATAGTCGTTTTTGCGCTTATATCATTTGGAGTAGAATGGTTTTGATGACAACTCCCAAAATATTATTCCTATAACTAAACGTTATTCGTTATTCCCTTTGTCATGTATCTGCACACTGTGGATGGCTCAATTGTAGTCATGTATTGTCTTTTCGCTGACTGGTTAGCACGCAACAAAAGCTTTTCACTGTACCTTGCTACATGTGACAAGAAAATAAACTCAAACATATCACCTGTATTGCAGTTTGAGGTGGTATGTGAGAGTGTTGGAGGAGCTGTTTATTAAAAAAATGATATGCATGTTAACTAATATTAAAAGTGCTTCAATTGCTGATAAAACAGGATGCAGAGACAAGGTAGTGTCATGAACCTAGTAAAAAAATTGTCACGGCCTTATTGGAATAGCATTTAGTTTTGGTCATCCTGCGCCAAACTCTGATTCGTAAAGAGCTATGCTTGCAACTGCAAACACAAACAAAGCTATCAGTACAATAATCATCAGGATTGGATGCCATATACAGTGCCCTCCATAATGTTTGGTACAAAGGCCCATCATTTATTTATTGGCCTCTTCACAGTGCACTCCACAATTTGAGATTTGTAATAGAATAAATCACATGCAGTTAAAGTGCACATTGTCAGATTTTATTAAAGGCCATTTTTATACATTTTGGTTTCACCATGTAGAAACATAGCTGTGTCTATACATAGTCCCCCCATTTCAGGGCACCATAATGTTTGGGACATATAGCTTCACAGATGTTTGTAATTGCTCAGGTGTGTTTAATTGCCTCCATAATACGTGTATAAGAGAGCTCTCAGCAACGAGTCTTTCCTCCAATCTTTCCATCACCTTTGGAAACTTTTATTGCTGTTTATCAACATGAGGACCAAAGTTGTGCCAATGAAAGTCAAATAAGCCATTATGAGACTGAAAAACAAGAATAAAACTGTTAGACATCAGCCAAACCTTAGGCTTACCAAAATCAACTGTTTGGAGCATCATCAAGATGAAAGAGAGCACTGGTGAGCTTACTAATCGCAAAGGAACTGGCAGCCCAAGGAAGACCTCCACAGCTGATGACAGCAGAATTCTCTCTATAATAAAGACAAATCCCCAAACACTGCTTGAAGTCTGCAATGCATGTGGTTACAGTCAGTGTACAGTCAGATTTGAATAAAGGCCATTTTTATACCTTTTGGCACATAAAAGGCATGGTTCAGATCGGGTGATTGACTTGGCCACTCAAGATTTGACCATTTTGTAGCTTTGAAAAACTCCTTTGTTGCTTTAGCAGTATGTTTGGATCATTGTCTTGCTGTAGAATGAACCGACGCCAATGAGTTTTGAGACATTTGTTTGAACTTGAGCAGACAGAATGTGTCTATGCACTTCAGAATTCATTATGCTACTACCATCAGCAGTTCTATCATCAATGAAGATATGTCAGCCAGTACCTTCAGCAGCCATACATGCCCAGGCCATAACACCCCCGCCACCGTGTTTCACAGATGCTTTGGGTAGTTCCTTCTCTCCTCCAGACTTTGCTCTTGCCATCACTTTGATATAAGTTAATCTTCGTCTCATCTGTCCGCAAGACCTTTTTCCAGAACTGTGGTTGCTCTTTTATGTACTTCTTGGCAAACTGTAACCTGGCCATTCTATTTTTGCGTCTAACCAGTGGTTTGCATCTTGCAGTGTAGCCTCTGTATTTATGTTCATGAAGTCTTCTGCGGACAGTGGTCATTGACAAATCCACACCTGTCTCCTGAAGAGTGTATCTGATCTGTCGGACAGGTGTTTGGGGATTTTTCTTTATCATAGAGACAATTCTTCCATCATCAGCTGTGGAGGTCTTCCTTGGTCTGCCAGTCCCTTCGCGATTAGTAAGCTATCTTTCTTCTTAGTTGATTTTGGTAAGCCTAAGGTGTGGCTGATGTCTCTAACAGTTATATTCTTGTTTCTCAGTCTTATAATGGCTTCTTTGACTTTCATTGGCACAACTTTGGTCCTCATGTTGATAAACAGCAATAAAAGTTTCCAAAGGAGATGGAAAGACTGGAGGAAAGACTAGGTGCTCAGAGCTCTCTTATACCTGCATTAAGGAGGCAATTAAACACACCCGAGCAATTACAAACGCCTGTGAAGCCATTTGTGCCAAACATTATGGTGTCCTGAAATGGGGGGACTATGTACAAACACAGCTGTAATTTCTATATGGTGAAATCAAAATGTATAAAAATGGCCTTTAATAAAATCTGACAATGTGCACTTTAACCACATGTGATTTATTCTATTACAAATCTCAAATTGTGGTGTTCAGAGGGAAATAAATAAATGATGGGTCTTTGTCCCAAACATTATGGAGGGCACTGGAAGTAAAACTAAAATATTTTCACTTGGGTTCCTTTTAATGACCTATATAAATGGCAGGAGTTAAAATTGCATCACTGCTTAACACCCACAACAGTCGAGTTACAGGCTGGCTGCTGATCCTCTAAGTAGGGTATACATATTGGATGTCTGGGGATTTACAGCCTTCACAATGGTCATCGTGACTCAAAAAAAATGTTTTTAAAAGGTCAAGTTGTACCTGCTTCCACAACCACTCTTGCTGCTATGGCCGTGGCTCCTAATCTTTTTTTATCTGTAGCCAAAAATAGATCAAACATTTGGACTTGGGGCCATATTTTAAGATAGCCTGATAAATGAATTATTGATAATTCTGTTAAAATTATTTGAGTTTTCAAAATATATGTTTTGGCTTTGCAGTTTATTAAAGTATTAAATAAAATTAAACCATTGAGAACAAAATGAAAGCATTTTAAAATAAAAGACTGAATTAATATTGTGATGACAATTAATGCTCCTATCGTCTACCTGCCTGACCCTTGTGCACTGAAACCTGCACAACAGTGCAAGGCAATGCATCAACCACTCCAACAAATTTTGCCAGAACTTTCCATAATTTTTTTTCATGTTTTCAATCCTTTGCAGCTCAATTTTGGGCCACGACTGGAAGGTGGGAACCAGCACGCTATGGTCTGGTGACCTATCCTCCAGCAGAACCAGGATGACAATTTTCAGACACCTTCTCATTCCTTCTTTTGGATCACAACTCCACTAACGAACACTGAACCATGGGCACTCAGATAATCAAGGACCTCATTTCATCAGGAGATCTTCCTTCCCCAACCTCCAGTCTTCCAAGCTTATCAGGAAGGCTGGCTCCATCTTGGGGGTGGAGGTGGATTCATGGGAGGTGGTCTTGGAGGGGAGGATTCTCTTCAAACTGCAGAGCATCTTAGACAATACAGCTCACCCTCTCCATGATACACTGGTCAACCCGAGGAGTACCTTCAGCAACAGACTGGTTCCACCAAGATGCAGTATAGAACGCCACAGGAAATCATATTTTCCTGTGGCTATCAAACTGTACAACTCCTCCCCCTTCTGTCATGGGATAGACTGACCCCCCCCCCCCCCCACCCCCACCCAATCTTTGCACATCCCCAATCCTTTCCACCCGTCACTTTAATTTCATATATCATGTGTTTTATGACTGTTGTCAGATTAATTTCCCTCCTGGGATAAATAAAGTTCTATCGTATCATATCTATCGTATTGTATCGCAAATTGATGTAATCCCACACTGCTTCCATCTTTTGCCAATAATCCACAAACAGGACTATTTCGGTATATTTTTGCCCCACCAAGCTTATTATTTCCTACTTTAACTCTATCATTACTCCTCTGGTAAAGTCCATTCCCACATATATCCGTGGCATCTTACAACGCCATCTGCCACTTTGACCAGTTCCAGTTTCCAAGTCCTACCAGTCTCATCTTTACTACGGACATACTATCTCTTTATGCTTCCATTCTACACCAGAATGGTTTGAGAGACCTCTGCTTCCCCTCCACCAAAACACTCATTCACCTGGCAGAACACATCAATGCAATAAACTCATTCATTTCCAGTTACTTCCTTCAGATCAAAAGGTAAAGCTGTGAGCATTTGCATGGGCGCAAGCTATGTCTTTGTGTGGGATATGAGTTTCTTTTGTCTCCTTTTCAGTTTTGATGATGAATCTCCAATCTGAAACATTGATTCTGTTTTTTCTTCCGCATATGTTCTGATCTGCTTATACATTTCCAGTATTTTCCATTTTTGTTCACAATGGTATTATTTCAATCCTACTATTTTTTCCATTGATGGGAAATATTCTTTATGGCCCAATCCTAACCCTGAAATCAATGCTATTCTCAAGAATAACAAGCAAATGGGAGATGCTATAATCTGAAATTAAAAAGAGAACACCGGACTGGAAGCATTACGTGTTTCTCTCTCCATCAACACTGCTCGGTATTTCCACAACTCTTTAGTTTTACAGCACAATGAACAAATGTTCACTTGTTCCTGATTTTAAAGTTAATTAGATTTTAAAGAGGGTTTACTTGGGGAATTTTATAATAATGATTTGTACATTGGGCCTTCCCCACTGTCAGAGTGAGGCCACATGCAAATTGGTGGAATGGCACCTCATATTCGCTTTGGCAGCTTACAACCCAGTGGCATGAACGTTGATTTCTCTCATTTCAAATAACTCCTAAATTCCCCCCCCCCCCCCCACTATAATCATCCTACCAGTTCCACTGTTCACATCCTTCCATCTCACTTGTCATCACACCTTCCCCAGCCAACAATGGGCCATTATGGGCTCCACACCACCAGAGGTAATTTGTTGCCAGCCCTGATTTGCCCTTTTCTCGCCTCCCATTTAATTCCACTTCCCCGTCCCCCCACCTCTACTTTCAGTCTGAAGAAGGGTTCCGACCCTATTCATCACCTATCCTGTTTCTCCAGCGATGCTGCCTGAACCATTGAGCTACTCCAGCATTTTGTGACCATCTTTAATATACCTGTCCAAATGTCTTTTAAATGGTGTTATAGTACTTGCCTCAACTACCCACTCTGGAAGATTCATAGTAACATAGAAACTAGGTGCAGGAGGAGGCTATTTGCCCCTTCGAGCCAGCACCGCCATTCATTGTGATCATGGCTGATCGTCCCCCATCAATAAACCGTGCCAGCCTTCTCCCCATATCCCTTGACTTCACCAGCCCCTAGAGCTCTATCTAACTCTCTCTTAAATCCATCCAGTGACTTGGCCTCCACTGCCCTCTGTGGCAGGGAATTCCACAAATTCACAACTCTCTGGGTGAAAAAGTTTTCTCTCACCTCAGTCTTAAATGACCTCCCCTTTATTCTAAGACTGTGGCCCCTGGTTCTGGACTCGCCCAACATTGGGAACATTTTTCCTGCATCTAGCTTGTCCAGTCCTTTTTATAATGTTATATGTTCCTATAAGATCCCCCCTCATCCTTCTAGACTCCAGTGAATACAAGCCTAGTGTTTTCAATCTTTCCTCATATGACAGTCCCGCCATCCCAGGGATCAATATCGTGAACCTACGCTGCACTGCTTCAATCACAAGGATGTCCTTCCTCAAATTAGGAGACCAAAACTGTACACAATACTCCAGATGTTGTCTCACCAGAGCCCTATACAACTGCAGAAGAACCTCTTTCCTCCTATACTGAAATCCCCTTGTTATGAAGGCCAACATTCCATTAGCTTTCTTCACTGCCTGATGTACCTGCACGCCAACTTTCAGTGACCGGTGTACAAGGGCGCCCAGGTCTCGCTGCACCTCCCCCTTCCTAACCTAACCCCATTGAGATAATAATCTTCCCCCTTGTTTTTGCCGCCAAAGTGGATAACCTCACATTTATCTATATTATACTGCATCTGCCACGCATCTGCCCACTCACTCAAGCTGTCCAGGTCACCCTGCAACTTCCTAACATCCTCTTCACAGTTCACACTGCCACCTACGATCCTTATACCCACAATCCTCAGTGAAAAGAGTTAACCCTCAGGTTCCTTTAAAATCTTGCCCCTCACAGCTTAAACCAACGTCCTTTGGTTCATGAGGGTCTCGGCCCGAAACATCACCTATTCCTTTTCTCCAGAGATGCTGTCTGACTCGCTGCGTTACTCCATTTTTATGTATCTATATTCTTGGTAAAAGACTCTGCGCATTCACCCTATCCAATCCCTTCATGTTTTAAGATCACCCCTCAGCCTCATAGGAATAAAGTCCGAGCTTGCCCAACGTTTCCCCATAGCTCATGCCCTTGAGCCCTGGCAAAATCTTCAAATATTCTCTGCACTCCAGCTTAATGATATTCTTTCTTCAGCAGAGTGACCAAACAGAACACAATACTTAAAATATCGCCTCACCAACGTCTTGTACAACTGTAACGTAACACCTCAAAGTCTTGCTGTCAGCTTTTGTTGCCCAGTAGCCACTCTTTGGTTCCCTGCAGTGACTGAAATGCTAAATGAAGACATCATGACCACTAGCAGGATTTTAAGAACTGACATGCATGATGTGTGCTTGCATAATTACACACTAGCAGGATCTGC